>NW_004524956.1:185936-198536 GCF_000260255.1 Octodon degus
TCTTTCTTTCTTTCTTTCTTTCTTTCTTTCTTTCTTTCTTTCTTTCTTTCTTTCTTTCACAAGATTTCACTGTGTAGCCCAGGCTGGCCCTGGACTACACAGTGACCTTCTTGTCTCAGCTTCGAATTGAGGCTGAGAAATTGTAGCCCCACAATGCATGGCCTCACTCCACTCTTGAGGGCATACTAAAGCACTGCACAATAAACTCCCAATTTTTCTCATGCACACTGAAAATTCAATGCAGAAAAAAAAGCATGAACAAAGACGCATGCTGTGATTGTGGAAAGTTGTGTACTTCTTGTGCATCTGGGCTACTGCGGTGGGTGTTTCTTCCACAAGGATGTGATTGGATAAATCTTTAACATTTTATAAGTAGCTAAAAATGCAGTTTAAAGTTGTTGTTGTGGCAAATGCACCTACCTAAATAAGTCACTCATAGAGGTGGGATGCAGAGACAAACAAGTTTATCAGGGGCTGGTGGGGAGCACCCAGTGCATGACTGAGCACCAGCTCCACAGGGCAAGAGTGGAGAACAGTTCCAGTTCCAGTTCCAGCTTTGCTTCTGGGCCTGGGATGGCAGTGATTAGGTTTTTTCTGATATTGTTTTACTGCAGCTACAGAAATATTCCTACAAATAATGGACCTAGCTTGTGACAAAGGAACAAAAGTGTTTGATGTTTTGCATAGATACCAAGCCGTCTCATGACAAAGCATGGAATGGTGTCATGTTAGGTAACTATGACAACATTTACAAGAAACAAACTTAAGGAAATAGAAGCTGAAGGTCTAAGATGGTGCCTGAGTACAACATGGTGTCGATTCGGTTCTTTTTCCCACTTCACTTTCTTCCATGTCCATTGTCTCCTAGTGATCAATAACTCCACATCCAAAGGACCATTAGGAGAATTTTTCTCTAGCCACAATTAATACCCAGATATGAAAAAATCAAGATTATGATCTACTCTGGTCTCCTAAAACTCCCATGATGAGGGATAATCATGGATTCATGGATAAATATTTTCAGGTTACGATAGAAGAAACAAGTAGAAAGGAGACAAAAATACCATAGCTAACAGCTGTAATTTTAAGAAGACCACAATTTCCAGGGTATCCAAGGTCACCCAAGGCAGCTGGATGTCAATATTCTTTGTTTGCATTTGCATTCCTTCCCTCCCAGATCCGTCACACAAAAGGCATGTATTGGCCCAGATAAAGAAGTAAAAAGTAGCCTGAGTAAAGCTAGAGAAAGTTTAAATCACATATACAAAAGGAAACAACCAAACAAAACAAAGACTACCATACTTTGGAACAGATGGGCAGGCTTTAGAGGGCAGTGGTGGCCACTTAGGCCTGGGCTTTTCCCCCTGCTATGGCTTGTGTCTAGTTGTTGCCTGAAAGCCTCGTGTCAGTCACGGGGTGGACTTCTAGGGCTTGTGGCTAACTCATGATCTTCTGTATTATGGGTGTGATTTCTTCTGGGATTATGGGTGTGAGTGCTGCACCGAGCCTGGGATAGATAGCCTGAATGCAATTTAAGAGAGACTTGTTCTTTGTTGCCATTGTTGCTTCTACTCCTCCTTTTGTTCTCTACTCTGTTCTGCTGCCATGAACTGCTGCTCTCTTCCATGCGCCATTCAGCATTGGAGCCTGTATGGACTGAGTATGGACCGAAACCTCCAGTAACTGTGAGCTGAAATAAACCTTTCCTTCCTTCATGATGAGTGTTGGGTACTTGTCCCAGCAACGAGAGAAGAGTAACAGCACATTTCAAGGCCCATGAGACCGCGCGGGGGCAGGCCTCAGACCATGTTTGCTGCCACCAGGAAAAGCCAGGTGACCTGCAAGGCCCCAGGTTTCACTTAAAGTGTTGAAACAAGGGTGTTGGAGGCCACATTGTTAGACACACAGAGCCCTGGGTTCAAGACCCAACACCACAGAAGGGCAAGTTTACATTTTACTTACTCATAAATTACAGCACACAATATATAATATTTAATATGTACTCCATGCACAATATATAAATGCTTACTATAGTGTTTCAAATATGAAATATTTTAACATCTGATCCTGTGAAATGTTATACCTAATCCTAAAATATAACAAAAATATAGATTAGATAGATTAGATAGACAGGTAGAAGTGTGTGTATCTTGATAAGATAGGCACTGATATTATAATTGATTCTCAAAGCAAACACGTGAAACCCAGTGGGGCTGGGAGCTACATAAGAAGTGAAGGTGTGAAGCCCCTAGGGCAGGTGAGTGAGACCCCGATCTGTGACTGTGGCAGTCTCTGGGCCCTGGTGGCTCTGTGGCACACCAAGTGCACTTCTGACCTGCCAGCATCTGAGTCTGTGTTCCCAGCTACCATGACTACAAGAGAAGGACACACTCTGGGGTTAAAATATAAGATCTCAACTGTTTTCTGGAGAGGGTGGGTGGATACATGCTGGCATCTTCTCCTCTGAGGTTTCTCTGTTCCTAGAGGACTCTGTTCTGTTCTGTTTCAGCCAGTAAATAACTCAAGGGACAAAGAAAGGCAGTGGCAGCCCCCATAATTGGAATCCAAGGCATGGTGGACACCCTTCCAGGGCGTTTCCCTGAGGTGGCTTCGTTTCTTTCCATGCTAACTTGTCACGCGCCTGGCATTCCTGTGAGGCTTTTTATTAAAATCAGGGCATGAGAAAATGGTCTCTCACAGAACATGGTGAACGTGAAGATTTGGCAACAGTTTTATTTTATTTTCTAAGCCGCTTCCTGCAACCCAGATCCCTGCAGGTTAAGTCCTGACTCGGGGTGCCCCAGGAGACTTGTTAGTATTAACAGTGTCACAATTAAAAAGTTGTCATGCAATGAAGTCAAGTTCAAGCCCCTTGGCTCTTCGACTGTGCTCTCAGCGGGGAGGAGAACTTGAGAAAGCCCTTGCGGGTTTCTAAGCCAGCTCTCCCAGGCACTCTGGACTGTAATGAGACCCCAAGCCCTGTTTAGGGCAAATTGGCAACAGTGAATTACAAGGGAGACTTTGACCAAAAGTTCAGTGTTCTCCCGAGACCAGAGACGACTCTTCCGCACAATGCTGGAATCGTGCTTATTATCCAACTCCTTTAGTCTCTGTGCGGGGAGGTGGAAGGCAGTGCTGCGCTCATTATCCCGAAGTAGGAAAGCATAATGAGCCCCGTGAGTTGGGGCGGGTTCATTTAACACACACGGCTATGCTGTGCGAGGCTCATCTGGACGTGATTATGGTCTGCTGCAGCGAATGTGAACCATTCACAGACTGGTTTATTCCCCTGACGTGAACGCTGACCTGGTGTCCAAAAGGCAAAACTCTAGATTCGTAACTTACCTGTTCTCCAGGATTTTGATTGTGTTACAGCATCTATAGCAAAATTATCATTGCACAGAAAAAATATTTGAGCATTTTATTGAGTATGAAAACACGTTATTCAACTCTTTCAATTCACAAAAAGTTATACAAATTACTTCAAATTTGTAATAAGTCATATTTACTTGTAAAGTCCAATAACCAAGGTCAGAATAGCCTCAAGGCACAAAAATCAACCAACACTGTCAATTTGGTGAAACACTGTGTAGTTTTCATGACACACACAAAACTTGGGTTGATGTGACTGGCTCATTTCGGTTATATTATTTGCATGTCAGCTCTCAAGTGAGGACAACCTTGATGCTCTTGGAGAATTTCTAGGCTAAGACAAGTTTTTCAAGCATCTCTCTTTCCCGATACTTCTACAAACATATTCTCGGCCAAGTTACTCTTAGTCTTTTTTATTTAATATACCACCTTCCCAATTGCTGGAACACATTTTTAAGTTATGTTTTTGAATTGCATGTAAATCATGTCATACAACACAACATGAAGAGAAAGGCTCTCTAAGAGTACGCTAATTTGAATTTAGTACAGCTCTGTAATAGGAATGATATGCAAGTCAATAGAAGCGAAGGGACTTTTGTTGGCCCAGAGGGGAGAGTCTGAAGCCACTGAGCACAGAACTCACTGGGTTGCACCCCAGGTGGGGGTGGGGTTGGCTTGTGGTGGAGGGCCGTTGGTGGGCAGCAGTCTTATCTAAGGCACCTCATAACATCTTATAGAATGTGACAAATGCACTCTGCACTGGGGACATGCACAGCCCCGCGAGGTACACAGAGCCCAGGCTGTGTGCAGAGCAGGAAGGAATTCCCAGTGGGCTTGTGCCCCTGTGACTTTAGTGTTTGAGAAGTACCAGCTTCAGGGAGACCGCACAAATTCCTCTCTTCCCTTTCTTGTGGTACTGAGTACTGAAGCCAAAGGCTTTGCACTAACTCCATCCCCAGGCTTGTTCATTCTTCACAGTTTGCTATAAGATCTCACTCAGTCTCTCAGTTGTACAGATTGGGCTCAAGTTGGAAATTGTGTGCCTCAGCCTCCCAGAAGTCTAGGATTACAGTGTGTACTACCATGCCTGCCAGATTTCCCCCTTCTTAACGTTAGCTATAACTTTGGGATGAAAAAGAATGATTTTTTTTTTTTTTTTGGTTTGGCCACTTTTATAACTCTCTGATTCTATTATGTACAATTAAATATTTTTAGTATAGATGGATTGCATAAATCTTCAACCAATGCAAATCTGTTAAGTTATTATGCAAGAAAATAATGGTTTTATAACTGCATTTATAAATTTTATTAAGTTTATTGGTATAATTTAGATACACATAATGACCACATTCCTCATAGGAAATTTGTACTTGTACATGATAAACCTTGATTCCACTTTTTTCCCATTCTCTATCTTCCTTTCAATCCCTCTTCCCTTCATTATTACAAAAGCTTTATTTCCATTTTATCCTTCTTTTCTCATTATTTTCCCTTTCTTTTCCTCTCCCAAAAAATGAATGACCAAACAACCTGGATAAAGCCATGACACTAACTGTAAAGAATCTTATCTTGTTCTTATTTACCAAGAAACTTATCTTACCAAGATACTCTTATCTGACCAAGAAAACTAAATTAACTTAAATTAACTCATTTGTAAGGCATCTGAATTAAAAAAACTGAGCCAATGAATGTACATTTTTCTATAAACTAATTCATATAGAACTTCTAGAGGAAAACACACATAAAATTTAGCACACAGAAGCACACATACTAATCTAATTATGCACATTTGTGCTACCAACCTTTAAGCTTTCATTTATAAGTTTTATGTAATTGCTGAGCCTAGCAGTTTTTACCATTTGATGTTTCCAGTTTGGTTATGTTTGAGTATTAGTATAATTGTATCTTAATTGAGAGCCCTAAAATAACTAGAATTCTAAAAGAACAAAAAAAGATAGATATGAGGTATTTTTTTTAAAGAGCAGCAGGTACTTTAATTCTGAAAATAGGTCAACAGGCAGACAGACAAGAAAATCTATAAAAGACATAAAACAGTTGGATTAAATCAGAGTTCAGTTTTTTATTATTAATTTTACTGAGAAATAAATAGCAATGAGACAGCTCAAAGACAGGTTAGTAAGGCAGATACAATAATTAATATAATGTATATTGTCTTCATAGTAGTTACTCATAGTACAACATGCAGACATCATATCTTATCTACACACTATTAGTACAAATATTTTTTCTTATTGAACAAAGAGAAAGTAGTTGTATATTCTATTTTGTGTATATATATGTATATACATATACATATATATGCATATTTCTTCACTACAAAATAGTCCTTCATTTATATTCCCTTTTTTGTTTAGTTTTGTCAGAGATGGGTACTCCATTGGCATGCAAATATTGAAGGTGTGTGAATTCAGCAAAAGAATCCAATACAGTCCAGTAGTCCTTAATAGTAGTGGGTTATCCACGGACACTGGCAAAAGATCTACAAACTGCTATACAGGGTGTCAGGGTAAATGCTGAGGGAATTTGCCTGAGCTTGTCAGATACAAAAGTTAGATTTTTTGTTATATAGGTCTTGCTTTATCTTTCTTTTAACCATCCAGTAGAAAAGTACACACATGAGGTATAAGAAGTAAAGCCATATTAATATGCTGATCTGTAAACGGCTCAAGTCAACAACTTCTGACTTTGCCAGTTCTGCGGATAGCCCACTGCTCTTCAATTCTTTAAGATGCCCTGAGTATTTTTTGTTGGCAGTGATGGTCAGCCCTATAGACAATATTTTAAAGTTATTAACTTTATTCTTTTTCTGAAGTTTTATTTTATTTTATTTTGAAGAGTAAAAACAGCAAAAGCAATTACATATTTTTACACAGAAATTTAGAAATCTAACCATATACAGGATTGTAGCAGGACAGTCCGGTCACATTTTTTCTTGTGTCTTTTTTTTCATTCGTTGCACATTTAAAGAAAAAACAAACAAAAAAAAGAAAACAAAAACAAACTTTTACATGAGACACAGTATGTTAATAACTGGTACATCATGACAAGAAGTACACATTTAGAAGACCAGAATGACAGGCATTCCAAGCATGGGCCTTCTATTACACCTTGCTATCTTCAGTGCAGTTGCTTGGTTCACAGGTATCAGCATGTATAGTTAGTCAGGGTGAGAATCCTACCAATTAACTGCTAGTTTCCAAAACTTGCTGATGATTCTCAGGACCATTGCCTTATCCATTTTGTGTGTATAAATGTATGCCTTGCCCCTGTCCTGTTTCCCAGCTTTTCTCCTTGCCCTCTCTTCATTGTCCAATCCACAAGTTCTCACTTTCCTTTTAATTGTGTTATCCCTTTCTATTTGTATTTCTTCTTTTGAGTTCTTATACTAGGGAGACTATATGATATTTACACATGTAGATCTGGTTTATTTCACTTAAGACTATATCTTCAAGGGGCATCCAGTTAAATATGAATGCTTCACGTTTATCATTCTTTATAGCTGAGTAATATTCCATTGTATAAAAATACCACATCTTTTTCATCCATTCCTTATGTGATGGGCATCTTGGTTGTTTCTAAGATTTGGCTATCAAAAATTGTGCTGCTATAGACATAGGTACTCTTCCCTTGCAAGCGCAAGGGTCTGAGTTCAATCCCCAGTTCTGCACACACGCAAAAAATATATAAACATAGGTACACATATATGACTATGATATGATGTTTTTAGTTCCTCTGGGAAAATTCCTAGTAGAGGGATAGCTGGTTTGAGTGGGATTTCCAGTCCTAGTTTTGTAAGGAGTCTCCACACTGATTTCCACAATGGTTTCAGCAGTCTACATTCCCACCAGCAGTGGAAAAGGTTTCCCTTTTCCCCCCACAGCCTCTCTAACATTTGTTGCTGGTTGATTTCTTTATGATAACCATTCTTTCTGCAGTGAGATGGTATCTTAGTATTGTTTTAATTTGCATTTCATGGATGGCTAGTGATGTGAAACTTTTTTTCATATATTTATTTGCTTCTTTAATTTCATCTTCTGAGAAGTGTGTGGTCATCTCAGATGCCCATTTCTGGATTGGGTCTTTAAATTTAGGGGCCCTGGTGTTTTTTAGTTCTTTGTATATCCTAGAGAGTAGACCTTTGTCTGGGTGCTTGCTAGTCAAGATTTTTTTCAAAATTTGTGGGTTGTCTTTTCAATTTGTTGGTAATTTCTTCTGACATGCAAAAACTTCTCAATAAGAGTAGGTCCCAGTTATTAATTCTTTCAAGTGTTACCCGTGCAATTTGATTTTTTTTTCATGAACTCTTTGCGTGCCCCTATGTCTTCAAGAGTTCCTCTACTTTCTCTTCCAGGAGATTTAGTGTCTCTGTTTTAATGTTTAGATCCCTATATTCTGTAGGGACTTAAAGTTTAACATATCAATACTTGATGGAAAATACCTGTTTCATGTTATGCCTAAGATGTTTGATATTCAGACAGATAATGGAGTTAAACCCAACTGTGTAAGTTGTAATTAATAATAAGCTTCTCTTCTGGAGGGTCAACAACCTAAGTTTGCAGACCAAAAATTAGAGAAATAGAAGGGCTGCAAGGACGGACGACATTTTGACCACAGCCTTTCAAAGTCAGTGAAGACTCAAGACATAGGACAACCTACACTGTAACATCATGTAGCTCAGTTGTGTCCCAAATTTTCTGATCAGAGAGATCATGGGACCACAGAGCAATGTGATTGATGATGTAGCGTGTGCCTAAGGAGAGTCACATGGAGAGAAAACATTCCTTCAGGGTTTCATGAGAGCAAATTGGTCAAGCAATGGCCATGACTCATCCACATGGCTGACTGACAAAGGATCTGCAAACTGAGGTACAGGGTTACAGGATAAATCCTGAGTGTACTTGACAGACTTTATGAGATACAAAAGTTACATTTCTTGCTCTATAGGTCTTGCTTCATCTTGGTCTTAACCATCCAGCAGAAAAATATAAAAACAAGATATATAAAGTGAAGCCATATTAATATACTGAGCTGGGAAAGGCTCAAGTCAACAACTTCTGCGGATAACCCACTACTGTTGTGGACTGCTGGACTGTGTTGGATTATTTTGCTGAATTCACACATTTATAGTATTTAGATGCCAATGGAATACCCATCTCTGAAAGGACTAAACAAAAAAAAAGGATAAAAAGGAAGGACCATTTTGAATCTCTCTACACAGGATAGTTGGATTATATATACAGCTATTTTCATTTAATTCAATGAGAAGAAAGATTTGTACTAATGTGGTTCAGATAGGATATCTTATCTGTATCTTGTACTATGAATAACCAATAGGAAGATAACAATGTACAATGTATTAATTACTGAAACTGTTTTATTAATCATTTTTGAAACTGTCTCATTGCTGTTTGTTTCTCAATAAAATTAAATAAAATGCAACCATAACAATTAGCAGAAACAAAGACAGAAACAGGCTAACATACAATAGATATGTAACAGATTTTCAAAATAAGAATAGCAATCAACGTCTTATTTTTTATTTTGTATTTTTTTTGGCAGAACTGAGGATTGAACTCATACCCTCGCATTTTCCAGGGAAGCGCTTATTCTACTGAGCCATCTTCCCAGCTCCAGCAATGGTTGTTATATTACCTATTTCTATCATCAAATCTGTTGTTCAGATTGACAGATATAGCCGTTCTTATCAGAAGGTGGAAGGCCAACTTACTAGATGGGATACATATTCACAATCCTTCCTTACTATAAAAAACAAGCTCCAGGTCTTATCTCTTTACTGTGTAAATTACATTTGGAGTAAAACTGACCTTTTAAAATCCTGCACTTCATTTGTTCCAAGTGCAAAAAATTTAACCTTAAGGGTGGACTTTGAGGGACATTGAGTTACCCCTAATAACGACATTCCATCATGATCTCTCCTGTATACTTTTGAAAAAAGATTAAGCCAGAAAGAAAGAAAAACAGGCAAGATGAGATGCTGTTGAGGTCCTGATTGCAGGCTGTTGAGCACCCACCTCATCCTGGGGTCACGTCCTTGCGCAGCCTGCTCTGGTTCCCAGAGCGAGGGAGCACTTGCCCAGCTTAGGGCAGCTCTGCCCGGCCACCAGGGTCCAAGCCACTTGCAGCTGACAGCTCTGTCCTGACTCCTTCCATCACCTATTCAGGTGCCCTTGCCAGCCACTCAGAATCTGCCACTTGTGATCAAGATACGTGCCCTTGCGCCTGGCAGGCAGCCACTCCAGCCTTCAACCCCAGAACAATAGGAGAGAGAGCTGCACAGAACCGCTGGCCTCTACTCAGATGCTAACCACAGGTCTTGATATCTGGAGAGTTGGAGTACACACAGGGAACTCATTGAGGGTTTGCAAAGTCTGGAGATGTTGCTTAGAAAGTATAAATTACCAAACTGTAAGTGGTAACTGTAGACAGGGTGGTAAACTTGACGCCAAAATTATCATGAGAACATGAGATGTGGGACTAGAGGAAGCAAGCCAGAATTTCAAAGCAAACCTAGCAGGCTTGAGAAAACAAGCTGTACGTAGGACCAGGGAGGTCATGGCATACAGCTCAGAAGGGCTGAAGCGGGCCCTTCCCAAGGTCCTGTGAGTCTCTCCCAGCTGAAGGAAGGCACAGAAGCCACTTGTGCGCCCTCTCCCTCCCTCCCTCCCTCCCTCCCTCTCTATGATGAATAATAGCAAGAAAAGTGAAGGGGTTTTAATTTTCTGAAATGAAAACATGAGCATGGGTGAGAAGGGACAAGAAAGGGACCGGGGCTTTTTAAGAGGAGGCAGGAGTAAGCAATCGTGGATTCCTGTGTCCGAGTCCCTAGGCTTTACCGGGTCCCAGGATGTCAGTTATCATCTGACAGCTGAAATCAACCTGCCTGGGGAATGTTGCAAGCTGCTAAGAAGGTGTGAGGGCACCAGGCCAACTGATACCAAGTAAATGTTCTTTGGGAGGGAGGAAGAGATGGAGGGAAGGAGGGAAAGAGGATGGGAGGGAGAGAGAGCCCACCCGAGAACGTTAACAAACACTCTAGAGGATCTCCTAACATATCAAGAGTTTAGGGTTTCTATCTGTGCATGGTTTAGGGCAATGCCCCCTTGGGAGTTGCCCCAAAGGGTGGCTCTCTCCACAGTGTCTCAGGACTGGGTTTCCCAAGCTAGTTGCAAGAGAAACTTTGCCTACCTCACACCCTGTTGTCCTTTGCTTAAAGGTCTGAGTTTTCTCCACAGTTTGTCTGCAAACCGAAGTGGATGAGAACCAAGTATAATTTCCCCATAAAGTCAACATTGAACCTAACTTTGAATTTGATTTGGTTCCAGTCCAGCTGAATTTGCAACCAGAATTAAAGTTTGTGAACCAGGCCGCCACTTCTGTGTCTGCCCGGCTTGTGAATTTCAGTTCCCTCTGGCCCTAGAGTGGGCTGTGCTGACCTCCGAGCCTGTGGCCATTGCGGAGGTCCGCCTCTGCACCTCTTGTTGTGTCTGGTCAGGGGGAGCCGTGCCGCTTGTCTTCAGTGCTTTTCTCTCTTTCTTTTTTGTTATTTTATCATTTTTTAACATATGCTGACTGTACGTATTAATGCATTCAGTGTGGTATTTCAAAGCATGAGTACAGTTTGTGCTGATCAAATCCATCTTTGATTTGTGCACCCTTCTCTCATCTTCCCAAGCTCCAGCATCCACTATTCTACATTCGAGTTCACTTATTTGGAGAAATTCTAACACATAACCTCTCATTCTCTCTAGGGACTGGGGATTCTCTAACTTTTGAAAAGAGAGGAAAAAAAACCCCAAAAACCTATGGTTGCAGAAATTTGTAAATAGAGAACAAAAGTGGAAGAAAGAGATGCTTTGGGGAGCAAGGGCGTGGGGAAGTGGGGAAGAGACGCTCTGGGCGCTGGCTGCACTGACCCACGCCGCGGTGCCGTAGCCTCTGCGCGCTCGCCTTCTGCTTAACCTCACCGCCTTGAATCTGCATGTGATGGGCGCTTTGATGGGGAACCAAAACCACCGACGTGTCAGTGAGAACAGGAGGGTCACGGACTCCCGCAGGAGGAAGATGCATTTTCAGGACATCTCTGTGGCAGCTGGGGAAGGCTCTACTAGGCAGAAATATAGTAAACACTGAAAATCTTACTGTCTACTTTCTCAGTTAGGCAGATTTATAATCTTTGAATATTCCTGAGCATTTAGCACATAGGAGCCTTTATTTATTTAGTAGTATCGGGGATTGAACTCAGGACCTTGCGCTTGCCAGGCAAGCTCTTATTCTACTGGGCCATCTCCCCGGCCCCCACATAGGAATCTTAAGGAAAGGAGCAGATATTTAACCGAGGAAGTGCAGACAGGGACGATCGTCTTGGGTGACCTTGAATGGATCCTGAAATTTGCCATCACCTTAGAAGTATAACTGTTAGTTATAATTCCTTATTCTCCTTTTTACCTATTTTTATTTCTTCTCTCCTATCTTTGACTTAAAAATGGCTTGGGACATTGATTTGCTCTCCACTGGTCATGCATTTTGTTAGTAATCTAAGTGCAACCATCAGAATAAATCAGGTACATATAAATATGGTATATTATTGCAAGTAGGATATAAATAAAATATTTCAGTTGCTTACAATTAAGTTAAATTACTAAAGCATTTCCTGAGCTTACATGGAAATTCTCTTGGTTTCTTAACAATTTATAAAAATATATTTGTGCTATTACATGTGTTTCGCAAAAATATGTAATAGCCAGTTTGTGATATATGGTCAAGATATATCTTTTTTTTTTTTTGTATTTTAGGGAAGGGGCTACAGGGTGTTCAGGGTCTCCCTAATAGATTGGACTCATAGTGATGTGCCTGTTTACAGCCTCCCAAGAGCTGGGATTGCAGGGGCCACCACCACACCCAGTCTCAGTTGCCATCTCAGCATGCCCCAGGTGTGGGGCTGGCATGGCAGGCCTGGGGATTGAACCCCCAGGCCCTGAGCCTGCTTGCAGGCACTTTAATCCTCTGAGCTATTTGACTGGTTCTATATCTGACTTTTAATAGAGTTACATTTGACTTTAGTTTGACTTCATCTGATTTTTTTTCAAAATTTTATTGATAAACAGATAGCAATGAGACAGTTTCAAATCAAATTGATAGTACAGTTTCAATAACTAACACACTGCATACATTCTTCTTAGTGGTTAA
>NW_004524956.1:199317-200555 GCF_000260255.1 Octodon degus
AATTCAGCCTTGAATCCATCTGGACCTGGACTTTTTATTTTGTTAGTAGGTTTATTATTACATCTCGTATTTCATTAGCTGTTATTGGGGTATTGAGAGTGGTTATATCTTGTCGATTCTGTTGTGGTAATTTGTATGATTCTAGGAATCTGTCCTTTTTGTCTGTGTCTTCTATTCTGTGAGAGTGAAGATTCTCAAAGTAGCTATTGACAGTCATCTGAATTTCCACTGGGTCTTTTGTAATTACACACTTTTCATTCCTTATTGCTTGTATTTGAATTTTTTCTTTCCTCCCTTTGATGAGGTTGGCTAGGGCCTTATCGATTTTATTTAATCTTTAAAAAAAACAGCCTTTTGTTTCATTAATTCTTTGAATTGTTTACTTCATCTCAATTGAATTAATTTCTGCTCTAATCTTTATAATTTCTTCCCATCTTTGGACTCTGGGTTTAGTTTGCTCTTCCTTTTCTAGTTGTTGAAGGTGCAGCATTAGGTTGTTAATTTGTTCCTGCTCTGTTTTCCTAATGTGTGAGTTCACAGCTATGAATTTCCCTCTGAGAACTGCTTTCATCGTATCCCATATTCTGGTAAGTTGTGCTTGAATTGTCATTGAATTGTAGATATTGTTGAATTTCTTGTTTAATTTCATGTGCCCCATTGATTGCTAAGTAGGGTGTCATTTAATTTCCATGTATTTAGGGATTTTTTCTGATTTCTTTTGTCATTTATTTCCAGTTTCATTGCACTGTGGTCAGATAATGTGCATGGGGTAATTTCTGTTTTCTGGCATATACTTAAGCATGACCTATGGACCAGTATGTGGTCTATTTTAGAAAATGGCCCATGTGCAGCTGAAAAAAATGTGTATTCAGCTGCGCTTGGGTGGAACATTCTGTATATGTCCACCAAGTCCATTTATTTCAAGCTCTGGTTCAGTTCTGTTATTTCTTTGCTAAGTTTTTGTCTAGTTGACCTATCTTTTTGGTATAAGTGGGTGTTAAGAATTGTGGTATTAGATATTAGGTTTTTCATGTGCATTAAGATTTGCTTTATATAGTTGGGTGCTACTGTGTTTAGCCCACACAGATTTATGAGTGTTACCTCTTCCTCTTGTATATTTCCCCTAACCAGTATATAGTGGCCTTCTTTATTTGGCTTGATCATTCTTTTTTTGACGTTGAGACTGTCTGAGAATAGGATTGCTACCCCTGCTTTTTTCAGAGGTGCTGGGGCTTGTA
>NW_004524956.1:203155-209361 GCF_000260255.1 Octodon degus
GCCTCAAAGACCCCAAATAGCAACCATTTATTCAGACAGAGTATGACAATTGGTACATCCTTCCCAATCTGCAAACTTCAGGGCACTTACTACATCTCCACCCCCCACTGGTTCAGCCCACTCTGAGGGCGGGGCTGGTGCCTATGTGTTGCCTGGGATTGAATCACAGTCTCCTGTGCCCAGATGAGCTTGTCTAAGTAGGCACTTTAGACTGATGGGCTATCTTGCCAGCCCTCCTTACTGCATTCTCATTTAACTGCTGAACTCAGACACCTGATCCTCATCTCCAGGGAATGCATGCTGTGAACTAGCCAAGTAAGAGGTGACTGTGGGCCTGCAGTCACTGCCACATTGCAGAGCTCAGCTCAGGCCTGCTCTGACCAGCCAGCCTCTCCAGACCTCCAGCCAGAATTTGGAGCACAGGCATCTTCACTTAGCCACCTTGAGGAAGTGAACACAAGGGTTGCTCGCCCATGGCCCTTACTGATACGTTCTGGCCCAAGTACAAACTTTATCATGGCCCTGATCCAATAAGGCTGAATACCCAAAGCAACAGCTTATCTTCCCAGTGACCACTTCTTCCTCACCCGAGTCCTGGATAACTTTCCTGCCCATACAAGGGAGATCCCCGTCAGCTCCTTGTGTGTCACAGAACTGCCCCTCAAACTCTGCCCCTACCAAAGGTCTACAGAATCTCCGTTTTCCTGTCTTGTGTCAGAAGATGCCCCACTTCCCTGCCATCAAGCCTCTCCACATTCTCCTCGCTGTCAGTGAAGGCCGCCTACTCCCTTGCTCTTACTTCTGCTTCTCTGTTACGCTGAAAACCGAGCACTTAGCAGCGGGCAATCCAGGGCCGTGTGTGAGAGCACGCGGCAGACGTCTGCACGGCAGAGGATGGCTAGCAAATGAAGAAGGAGGGGCTGATGCTGTGAGAGCACGTGCAAAGCCATTGCAGGGAGATCATGAGCCTTCAAAGCGAAGCGCCAGCAGTGGGCTTTACAGAAAGGGACATCTATGAAAGAGGCAGAAAATCAGATCAGTTGTCTTAAGAAAATCTGTGGGCCCCTCAGTGTAGGTAGAGGGCAGAGAGCATCCTGCAGGCCTTGGGAAAGCGACAAGGGGGTTTTGTTTCTCAGCCAGTGGCAGGAAGGCTGAGGCCAAGAAAGGAATCCACAAAGGGAAGGAATTGGTTGCTGGGATTCAGAGGTGGTTGCCAGGGGCTGGCTTGTGGTGCCATTACCCTCAACGGGGCTAGGGACAGAGAAAGTATGGTCACTGTGGTGGGGCGTGTTCTCAGACTTCCTAGAACTAACGACAGTGTTGTTAGATTTCCAGGAACAAAGGGAGGGGCGTGGGGCTGTGGGATGAACTCTCTTGGGGTGCCATGCTCAGCTGCAGTAACTTTTCTCTCTGGTAGCAGTTTCTGCTGGGCATGACTTGCATGCCTCTTTGCTATAAAAGAGGGTTAGGTAAAAAGAAAAATGAAGAGCAATGGGGGGTGAGTACACATTCTCATGGCTTCTCGTGGAAGCTTCATGCAGAGCAAAGGGGTGGTGTGGACACCTCAGTGGAGAGAGCCCTTGGGGG
This sequence comes from Octodon degus, assembly GCF_000260255.1. Taxonomy (NCBI): domain Eukaryota; kingdom Metazoa; phylum Chordata; class Mammalia; order Rodentia; family Octodontidae; genus Octodon; species Octodon degus. The sequence goes on from NW_004524956.1 coordinate 204,743, forward strand.
TGAGAAGTATGGGATGGTCAGAGCAAGCATTTGTTGTACTGACCAACTAGAGATGCCTTAGCCCGAATCCTGACAGAACCCTGAGGAGGCATGGTACAGGGAGGAGGAGGAGGACACAGACAAGAGGGCCCTACATTGTCAGCCAGGGCTCCAATGGCAATAGGAAGGACCTGGTTTCCTGGGGCAATGTCTACTTTGGGACTGAAGTATGACAGTGTGCAGGTCCTGGTCCAGTTAGTGGGGCGGCATGAGGGATAGGTGTCTCAGAAAGGCAGAAGACACACTGGCTGGATAAGCAGAATTGGTTATCAATATTAAAGAAGGTGTCTCTTTTCATTGTCCCTGATGCCCAAAATACCTGGCAGAGCAGTGGACTTATTGGTCTCTTGGATACTTTGGGGGTAACTGCAGCCAGAATGAGGAAATGATGCACAAGAAGACAAGAGCTGGGTCAGACGGTAGCCCTTTTACCTGATTGGCCGATGATCCATGGAGCAACAGTGGGGGCATTTATTAACCTTTGCAAATTAGTGTCATGTGACACAAAATCACATAGTGACTAATAGCTGATAATGACCAGGCAGGAGGCTTTTTCAAGCCTGAGGCAGCTTGACTGTTTTAAGCACTGTGGCTTTGTCCTGCCCTCACACATGTGACCAATTTCCAGCGTCAGCAACTACCAACACAGGGTTGCTCCCAACAGGAGCCAGAAGGGTAAGGAGAGGTCTTGGCCTTACCATCTTTCCATGGTAGAATCTTTTGATGTCCAGTAGAAACCATTGCAAGGTGTGGTTAAAATTAGGCAAGAAGTTGCAAACTTTGTGAGTAGATCAGCTGCAAGGGGTCATGGGTGTGCGGTCATGCATGGCACATGGTGGCCGTCATGGAACGCTGATGGACAGCTGAGCAGTGAGGCTGTTATAACCTTGACAGGGCTGGAACAGCAGAGAAGCCAGGAGAATGGAGCATCCTGGTGGCCTGGTAATTGGCATGAGTGGCGGGGCCCAGAGCACAGCATAGAGTTACACTGATGGGGTAGATGTCCTGGCGGTGAGCTGGAGGACAGATGGTGCACACAGACAGGCCAGTGATTCTGTGGTCATGTGGCTCTGCTGAACTCTGGTGGACATGTTAGCAAAATGGGACTGAAAGAGCTGGACCATGTGTCCTGCCTGAGTTGCTTTCCCATGCCACGATATGGATGTTCTTAGGGACCCTTTGCTGAGGAGTTGGAGTGGGCACTTTACTTCATAGTGGGGTTGGTGTGTGGGCCCAGTGAGGCTCCAGACACGGAGGTGCTGGAGTGGCTGTATCAGTGGCTGCAGACGAGGTGGTACAAAGCCAGCGATTTCTGGCTAAGAGAGGATTAGCCCAATTTAGCAGGGAATGAGTTAACTGCAGGGTCCTGTAGTGATGATCATTAGAAACCATCAAGAGAATGAGGAGGTGCCACTTCAGGGTCAGCACAAAGGAGGACCAGCTGGACAAGAGAGCACGCAGAAGCAGAGGAGAGGAGCCTAGTGAGGGTGAGCACGAGCGTGGGAGGCGACTCCACCCCTGTGCGGAGGACCACTGCTCCGAGGCCACAGCAGCACTATGAGTAGAGCCCACGGGACAGTGCAGAGTAGAACCAGAGCACAGGAGCCTCTCCATCAACCATCACACAGCTAGGGACCATCAGAGGAAGTGGTGAGAACGCGACCATGGACACAGGGAAAGGTGCAGGACGCCAGCCAGACAAAGGGTGACAAAGAGGGATAAAAGCTGGTCCCCTTCTGGGCACAAATCCCACAGTGTCCTGTTTGAGTTTCCTGAGAAGGGAGATGTCTCTCCACACAAGAGTGACTCTAAGATGGGGCCAGAGGATGAAGGCAAGAAAGAGTGATGTGGATCAAATGCAGGAAGTAGAGGAAGAAGAGGGTAGGCAGGGCCCAGCCTGGGCACCCTCTGGGATTCAGGTCAGCCAAGGGAAGTAGGGGATCATCTGCCATTTCCAAAGCAGGACTCAGGAAGGACCACTGTCAGGATGCTGACAGAACAGCCAGGGGTTCTGTCCATTTAGGCTGTGGCACCCGGGGTTTAAATCTTTAACCAGGACCTGTTCGTTAGCCAGGCTGACTCTGTAAGGCTGGGTGTCAGGACTGGGCAAGAGAAGATTAACATCACATTGTATCTCTTTCTGGGGCTTGTTGCAGAAATTGAAGATAGCCTCTGATGGGGTTGGCCCCTCTGGGCTGAGGCGTGGCCCGAGCAGAAAGGTTCAGCCATATAAAAGTTTAAATGTACTGCATCCCACAGGTTCAGGTGGGAGGGACAGGGTGGCTCAGATGGGAAGCAGAGCTGCAGGAGCAGGAACACCCAGCATTACAGAGCCGAAGTGCTGCCAGTTGGGTGAGGCAGCCAAAGGAGAGGCTGCTGGCTTGCTCTGGCTTTCAAGATGACTTAGGCTAGTGAGGTGTGGAGGTCCCACTGACACCAGGCAACCTGGACACCCCTGAGTAATTTGACTAATAAGTTCTGGACCATTGTCAGCTCTGGAGGTGGGAGGGCCCAGCCTGGAATAATACAGCTAGGAGGGAGTTGATAGCTTTTCTGAGCCTGTAGGAAAGGCTTCCACCCATCCAGTAAAGGGACCATTCCAGACCAGGAGGTATCTTAGCTTTTTTATTCTTGTCATATAGATGAAATCAATTTGCCAGTCTTGAGCTGGAGAAAAGCCCCATTCCTGGTGTGTGGGGAAAAGAAGAGACCTCAGGAGACCGAGAGGGGTGGGCATGTGGTAGACAGAGCAGTGAGCAGTGACAGTCTTCCAGGAGGGAAGGTAAACAAGATCCTCAAGCAGTCTGGTTAGGGTCTGTAGCCTGTGTGGAAATTGTCATGAAAAAATAAAAAATGGCATGGGCCTATGAAGCTGGAGGAAGAACTTTTCCTGGTTCAGGAACCATCCGTCTTTGGTGGCAAGTTCTTGATATTTTTCCTTTTCCTGTTTAAAGAGAATAAAAGGTAATAGAAAAAAATCATTATAAATGATATTCAGAATTTCACTAAATAAGATGATAAGAATTCAACAATTGTTGCTATATTGTATATTATCTTCAAATTATGTTCATATTACCAGATATAAACATGCAAAAGCATTCACAAATTAAGCATTAACAATTCCTTTCAATAAACCAACAGAAATCAGCAGTACTTCTTGGCAGTCAGAAAGGCACAGGCCAGGGTCCTTCCAGAGAGGCCAAAATGTTGACCCTGAGGGGTTCGAAGGGGGAGGCTGGCTGTCCCTTCAGAAATTTTATGTGCAAAGGCATTTCCAGCAGCCCTGGGGTCTGAAGACTGCTGGTATCTGCTTCAGTGAAGCACTCTATGCTGAGGACTTCAAATTAGGAAATACAGCAGCCTGGAGAAGGGCTTTAGTGAGGGAGGCATTACTGACTGAAGATCTTCAGAAGGTGAGGATTCCACTTTCTCCCCACATGGCAGTGTGACCGTGTAGCAGGTGGACAGCACTCTTGGAGTCTGTAGATGTTAACTCCAAGGACCATAGGCTGTGTTTGAGTCGAGACTGTCAGTTCAGCCTGTTGAGAGGTGATGACTGGAGGGAGAGCCGGCATCACTATGACAGAATCATGGAAGCCAATGGCACACCCTGCCCTGGTGGTGGCATTGGGATGTGCTTATAAGAACTCCTGTCAGTGAACCAGGTGTGGTCAGGGGTGGGAAGGAGAAGACAGAAATGTGAGGACAGGAGACCTTGCTAGGTGTAGCAGAGACATGGCTCATGTGTTCTGGCTTCTTAGAAAGAGGTGTTCAGTTGAGAAAGTGAAAGTGTGGGTCAAAACAGGGCCCTAAAGCAGTGGTAACCATGGCAGTTTCCCTCAAAAGCATAAAGAGTAGAAGAAGGTGGAAGTGGAGACAAAGTGAGGGTGGGATGAAGACATGAGTCCCTGAAGATTATGGAAGAAAAGAAGGGGAATTGGGCATGTTCACTGACTGAGTGTTTAAAAGAGTGACTGGATTGGTATGATGATCAGCCCAAGATGGGAAGTTCTGGTATTTGGACAGGAACACGATCAGATATGGACTCAGACCGTGCACCTGAACCTCTCCTGTACATTGCATAGAGTATTCTACCATGCAGAGGTTCGGTTGGGTAAGGTTTGGAAGGACTGAAGAGGGGCTGTCTTTAGAGCCTCCTATTAGGTCTGAAAGGATGAGTGAAGAAAGGGCTTGTGATCTAAAGGTTTAGTGATTTCTCTCTTTCTTTTTTTCCATAATTTTATTGAGAAACAAATAGCAACGAGACAGTTTCAATAATTAACACATTGCATACATTCTTCCTAGTGGTTAATTGCTGTAAAAGATGAGGACATGATATCCTATTTACGAACACTATTAGAACAAATCCCTCTATTCATTGAAAGAATGTAACTATATATCTATTCTAACCATTTTCAATACACAGATACAAAATGTTCATTCATCTGTATCCTGTTTTTTCGTTAAGTTCCATTATATGAATATTATAGGTGTGTTAACTCAGCAAAATATTCTAAAAGAATTCAGCAGTCCATAATAGTATTGGGTCTTCCGCTTCACTGGCAATGACAGAAATTGTT
>NW_004524956.1:209523-210726 GCF_000260255.1 Octodon degus
CCTCAGGATTTATCCTGAGATCCTGTACCTTAGATTGTAGAACCTTTGTCAGTGTCAGCCACGTGGATGAGTCACGGCCATTGCTTGGCCAATGTGCTCTCTGTGAAAGCCTGAGAGAATGTTTTCTCTCCATGTGTCTCTCCTTAGGCACACTCTACATCATCAGTCGTTATCCTCTTTGGCCCCATAATCTCCTTGATCAAAAAATTTGGGACACTACTGAGTTACATGATGTTACAGTACAAGTTCTTATTTGTCCTGAGTCTTAATTGACCTTGGAATGCTAGGGAAAAATGTTGGCTTTCCTTGCGGCTCTCCTTTTTCTTTAATTTTGGTCTGAAAACTTAGGTTGTTAACCCTCCAGAAGAGAAGTTCATTATTATTACCATACAACCTAGGCTGTTAAGCTTAACCTCACTATCTGTCTGAATATCAAACATCTCAGGCATAACATAGAACAGGTATTTTTCATCAAGTATTGATATGTTAAACTTTAAGTCCCTACATAATATGATGAAGAAATATTTAAAAAATAGAATATATTTTAAAAATAGGCATGAAGAATTGTATAATTCTTATGTTTGTACATAAGTCCAAAAATCTAACTATATACAACCTTGAAGCAGGACAGTCCACAACATTCCTTTTCCTGTCTCTTGTCTTCATTCACCACCCCCTTCTTTTTAAACAGTCATCTACCTGAGAGACAGCACAGCAGCAAGTGGCATATCATGACCAAGGCCATATTAAGAAGACCAGAATGACAGGCTCTCTAAGCATGAACATAATATTACAAATTGCCATCTTCAGTGCAGTTGCTTAGTTCACAGGTGTTAGTATATATAGTTAGAGTGAGAATCTTTCCAATTAACTGCTAGATTCCAAAATCTTTTGGGTATTATCAGGATCATTGCCTTGCCCATCTTCTACATATAACTGTATGGCTTGTCACTGTCACGTTTCCTAGCTCTTCTCCTTTCCCTCTTTCAATTAGTTAGTCCTCGAGTTCTTGCTTTACTTTTACTTGTATTATATCTTTCTATTTGTAATTCTTCTTTTGAGTTCTTATACTAGGGAGACTATACGATATTTACACATGTGTGTCTGGTGTATTTCACTTATGAGTATATGTTCAAGTGGCATCCACTTCAATATAAAGGCTTGCAGTTTATCATTCTTAATAGTTGAATAATACTCCATTGT
>NW_004524956.1:214936-230154 GCF_000260255.1 Octodon degus
AAAAAAAAAAAAAAGAAAAGAAAGTATTTCAGTTCTCCATCAAATTTGAAAGAGAGTTTTTCAGGGTATAGTAGTCTGGGCTGGAATTTGTTTTTATAGAGGACTTGATGTACTCTTCTTCTCCATGCTCTTCTTGCCTTCATGGTTTGTGAAGAGAAGTCAGCCATAATTCTGATGAATTTTCCTTTGAACGTGATCTACTTCTTTTCTTTAGTGACTTTTAGTATATTATTCTTGTGCTGAATTTCTTGGATCTTGACTATTATATGTCTTGGTGTGTTCCTAATTGGGTTGAGGTTACTTGACGTTCTGTATGCTTTGTTCACCTGAATGTCAGATTGTTTCCTCATATTTGGGACGTTTTCTGCTATTACTTCTGCCCATATTTTTTAATTGTCATTTGCATTGACTCCTTCTTTCATCATTGATACCTATTAGTCTCACATTGTTCATCTTTGCATTATCTTGCAGGTGATCGATTATTTTTTCCTGCATCCTAGTTGTTTTTGAAAGATCCTTTCTTACCTGTTTACTAGCTGCCCCAATGTCTTCAAGATCTGAAACTCTGTCTTCACTTTCACTGAAATGATTTTGCAGGCTTGTGACTGAGATTTTAGTTTCCTCTATATCTCTTTGACTCTGCTTCATGCTATCTATTTCTTTCCTGTATTGATCTTTCAAGGAATCTGTCATTTTTCTAATCTCCTCTATTTTTTTAAATCAATATCTTCTTTAGAAATAGTTATTAATTCTTTTACTGCAGTGTTTTTTTCAGATTCATTTCCTCCCTTTGTTTCTGTAGTTGATTCTTTACTTCAGATGCTATAAGTTCAGAGAATCTTTTTTTATTTCATAAAAGAAATCTACTCTGAGTTCCCCTATAACTTTCTGCTGTTGCTTATTTACTATCGACACTATTAATTCGTACATATGAGCTGATCTGGCAGAAAATAATTCCGCTCTGAGTTTCTCCATAACTTCTGTTGTTGCTTGTATACTATTGACACTATTAATTCATGCATTTAAGCTGAGCTAGTGTCCTCTGCACTTGTTCTGGGTGGGCACTGGGTTTCCTCCATATGTTTCTGCATTTGATTCTCTACTGCAGATGCTATTATTTCAGGGATTTCTTTTTTCATTTCCAATCTGAGTTCCTCTTTACCTTTCTGCAGCTGTTTCCTTATTTCAGAAGCCATTGATTCATTGATTTCAGTTGTGTGATTCCCACTTTATTCTGTGTTAGTGTCTTCTGCACTTGTTATGGGTGGGCGTGGTTTCTGAGATTGCATTTTGTTCCTTCTCATTGTCATTTTGTGTAGCACTGTCTTCTGACCTTTGTTGTAGATCTTTGGTGCAGTTACAACATTAGCACCTACTGAAGTTCAGGTACAGATCTACAAAGTTTGGATTTATCCACTTGTGCCTGGCTTGGTTTTGGCTGCTGTGCTCAGCTCTTTCCTGCTGCTGCCCTTGGGGGTGAACCTGTTATGCCCCTCTGGCAAGATGTTCTGCTCCTGGACTAGCTGTGTGTTTCTGTCCCCTGTTCTCTCTTACCGCCTAAGATTGCCGCCTAAGATTTCATCTCAGTCCTGTATGGCAGGGCTATGCTGAGTCTGGTGTGGACAAGGTGGAGTCGGGGATAGAGGCAGCTCTCCCACCCACTCACCATGCCAAAGCTAGGAGTACATCTGGGGGTCCCCAGAATGCAGAAGAAATTCTCACTGGGCGGGCAGGTTGGGGGGTGCTGTGGAGTCGTAGTGGGGTCCCAAGGCGGTGGAAGAGGGTCTCACCCAAGCTGCGCCTGGGCTGGGACTGGCAGGTCCCACCAGCGCAGGATAGCTGGAAGGTCTCCCACATACTCATTGGAACTGAGTTAGGACTGGATCTGGGTGTCCCTAGAGCGCTGCAGAAATTCTCATGTTGCAGGAGCAGTTGGTGCTGTGGAGTGGTTGGGGGGGGCTCCAAGGGAGTGGAAGAGGGTCTCACCCACGCTACACCTGGGCCCTGACTGGCAAGTCCTGCCAGCGCAGGGTAGCTGGAATCTCTCCCATACTCTCATCGGGCCTGGGCTAGGACTGGATCTGATTTCTCTCTTTCTGAGTTTGTAGAGAGACTCCATGAAGATAAAACCAGTAACAGAGGTGAAAGTATCCTTCTGTGCTGAGAAAGCAAAAGAGTCATTTGTAATGATGTTGGAGTCTGTGAGATCAATTGTGTAACATCTGGAGGTAAGGCTCAGGTGCATTTGCAGAGAATGGTGCCAGATAGGTGACAGACATCTAAGAGATTTGGGCCTTCGAAGGTGATATATGGTCTTGAATCTAGATGGTCTTTATGGGGCTGGCCATGGGCAGGGCTGCAGAGAAGGTCTACATAATGTATGAGAGGAGAGGAAAGGGTGTAACGAGCAAGTCACGGGCAAGGGCCTGACCAAAGGAGTAGAGGCTGCCCAAACCCTGTGGCAGTTTGGGTCAGCTGGGAAGACTGAACATTAGGGTCTGTCCAGGTAAAGGCAAAAAGGGTTGTGAGGAACAGTGTAGGGGGACAGAGGCAAAGCATCTTTAGATCTAAGACAGAGTAATGAGTGGTAGATAGAGGGGTTGAGAATGAAAGTGTGTAGAACTTCTGCACCACACAGTGTATGGGCAGGACAATGTGATTGATAGTGCAGAGATCTTGTGCCAGCCAAGAAGAGCCATTTGCCTTTCCTACCAGGAAAATGGGTGTGTTGTACAGAGATTAAGAAACCATGTAACAAAAGGCAGGGAATAATAGGTTTCAGTTCCTATAAAGTTTGGTCAGGGATGGGATATTTTTGTTGGATGAAGTAAAGGTGGTAAGTTTGAGAGGGACAGAAAGCCACTGTTGGGATGAAGCCAGGGATGGGTTGGAAGTGTCCTAGACTTTGGAGTTCAGATGAGGTAAAATGATGGGAGCCATGAGGGGCAGGAGTCATTAGGGCGGCTATGAAGGACAGTTGTGTCGCAGGGATGGTCAGAGTTGCTGAAGTTTGGTTAAAATGTCTCCCTGAGAGGGGACGGGGACAGGTGGGGATGACTAAGGAGAGCATGACGGAGACAGCCGCGGAGCAGCTCTGAGCAGGACTTAATGCTAGCCAACCGGCTTTCCATGTTTGCGTGTGAGTCTGCCCCAGTCCCAGGGCAGCAGACTCACAGCGAGTTAAGCTCTGTAAGTTACGGGGCCCACTGAGACCTGCAATGGGGGTGAAGCCATAAGGCCTCAAAGGAAAAGACAAGGCCACAGCTGGGGTCACCTGGTTCCAACCTAAATTAGCTAGACAAAGACTGCAGCTGCAGGCATCTCACTGGTGAAGGCCTTCCTGAAGGCAACATAGTTCTCCTAAATTAACATAATGTATTAGTCGAGAGGCCCTTAGAAGGACTCCAAACTCCTGTTCAGATTTCAACATCTTCTTCAGTGTCTGCCTCCTTTGTTTGAAAAGCTAATAAATACAGGCCACCCAGAGACACCCTTGGTTTAAACCCCAGAAAATCTCTAGAGAGGTTTTGAATACCTCTAGAGCTCTGAAATCACTGTGCACCTAATCAGCCCACAATAATGAAGGGATATTATTAATGCAATATGTATAGGAAAAGTGTCCACTCAAGTGATACCAGATTGGGGCATATTTAAAGGTCTGGAGACATTGCTGCCAATGCCCACAAAAGTAGTGAGGGCTGGAGAGACTAGCCCTTGCAGAGAAGGAAGCGTGGGATGGGTGGCACCTGTATTAATCAGGAAATGAATGGACTTAGCCTCCACCATAAGACCTATCGAACATTCAGCATCTGAGATGTTTGAGGGAGCCTTGAAGGTGATCTCCAGCAGCTTCAGTCTTCAATGGTCAAGCCAAAAATTCTGGGAAGGAGCTGGTTGGGGAACAGTGCATTCATTTACACATTTGGCAGGTTGATGTCACGTGACCCCCAGTGCCTAGTAATCTGCCTGTATGGTATCCTGGGTGCCACACATTCATGGAACTGGAGCAGCTTGCCTTGTGGCTTGCCTTGGATGCTCTTTGCTCTCAGGACCTGCCTTGCTGCAGCTCCATGTGTGTGATTCTTCCCCAGCTTTAGCCACTCCCAACACAGTGGGAGTTATGCCTCAGTGACACAAACTGGCACGTACATGTAGAGTGATTAGTGTGACTCTACTTGATGATGGCCCTTAGAACCCATGGAGCTGAATATTGAGAGGGATTTGGAAAAGTCTGGAAGGCTCGGCTCAGAGGCCGAGATTGGTGCCTAGTAAGCGTGGTGAGCAATTCTGGTGCAAAGATCAGAGTGCTGCTGAGGATGGTAAAGGTGTGCTCACAAAGGGTCTGAAGCCAACAGGATTCTCTGGCAACTGACAACAGGGCATCCACGTTACATCACCTCAAAGCTTTGGCTTTCTTTGTTCAACCTGAGACTTGGAGGGAGTTGAAGCTTAACAAGTTTAGAATGGTTCTTCAGATGGAGGAAATTTCAGGGCAGCCAGCACTTGGACAGTGGCAGGGATGTTACTCTCTGTCTTTATGCCACTTCACTGTGATAATAAAAAGGAAAGAAGAGAATTTAGAAAATGCGCAGTTTTTTCAGATGGGAGATTTTAAAAAAATTCTTTATATTATTATCTAAAGAACATAAAAGTACTTAAAATAGAAATGATACAGAGCTTCACCAAATGAAAAAGGAATTTGACAATGGTTGTTGTATTGCATAATATTGTCTTCAAATTACTTGTTAAGATTACCAGACATAAGCATGCAAAATTGGTTGAAAAACATTTTAAGAAATTTAAAAGGACACACACACACACACACACACACACACACACAATCTCTTTCACTCCCCCTTGTCTTTTTCCTCACCCCAGTCTATCCTTCCCTTTGAACAAATTATTTTCCTGTTCACAGTGTCTATTGTACCCTTTAGATTTTATTTACCCTTTAAAGACGCATTTTAAGGTGTTGTAAAACAAGGAGCATTTGCTTAAGAGATTCACACTGTTGAAATGATCTACATACTTTGTACCGGGGCAGCAAGAAAGAACTCTTGAGGGCATCTCAGGAACTCATCTCAGTGCTGACAGTGTAAATGTGTGACCTTCCTTCATCTCCCTTTCAGAAGAGAGCCCTGAGGGGACACTCTACTAACACAGCCACCTACAGGGACTTCTACCTGGGTTTTGTTTTTGTGGGTTAATTTATTAAGGCAGTCAGCAGCCAAACCACTGTAGGCCAAGTGGGCTCAGGTAAGGCTAATGCCCACAGTGGACCTTGTCCTTGTCCACATGATGCTGGTTTTGTAGGCATACAATACTCAAGAGCTAAAGACATACTAAAGTTTTCACTAAAAATTCAAAGAAAGCATGAGGCCAATCAGTGAGATGGGATTTGGTCTCTGACTGTGGTTTTCTGAAGCTGTGAGGGCAAAGGCAAAGATCCCAAGAAGCTGGAGATGCTGGAATGTAGAACAAAGGAAGAGAAGCCCTGGAGGCTGCAGCCAGCAAGGCCAGGGAGTTGGAGCCACCCTCGTCCTGGGGCCTCACATCCAGCAACTCTGTATATGAGCGGGAAGCAGAGCTACAGGATTCAGTGCTTCTCTGTTGGTTTTAGTCTTCTTGTGATTACCCTTAACATTCACCTAGTTTTCCTTTCTGGAATGGCAACAGTGACCCTGCAGAATTTATTTTGGACATGTGTCACATCTTTTTACTATTATGACAGGGGCTCTAAAACTTTATTGCATCTCATGAAAGTGTGGACTGAGGTTTTTTAAAAACTGAATAAGTTTTGAAGATGTAGTTCATAACATGATGATAGTGGTTAGTAGTATATGGTATACCTGAAAATTACCAAGCAGGTGAATGATAAGTATTCTTCCCACAAAGAAATGATAAAATGATAAAAGTTAATTAAGTATATTAACTTCATTATTTTATGATTCATAAATATGTCAAAACATTACTTTGTACATCATAGGTTATTTGCCTTTCACTCCTCAACTCTACATTAAGAAAGCTGAGAAAATAAATTTTAACGTTTCAAATGATGATGGTCTCAGTAATTATCTTTTTAAATTTATGTATTTGGTACATGGTCTCACTACATATCTCACAGTGATACCCCTGTTTTCAGCCTCCCCAGCACTGGGATTATAGGCATGCGCCAACGTGCCCTGACTCAGTGGTCAGCTCAGTGCACCTGGAGGTGGAGCCGGCAGGGCATGGGGTACTGGGGATCAAACCCCAGTCCCAGGGCTTGCCTAAGCAGGGACTTAGTCCACTGAACTCTCTTGCTAGATCCACCTCAGTATTTTAAAATGCTTATAATTAATTTCAGAAGAAGGGGAATATTTGGGTAATTGCTTTACATTTAAATTCTGTCAATTATGGACCTATTTAATCTGACTTCTGTGTCTGACTTTAATGAGAAGCACAGAAGAGGAGATCATGGATTATCAGTTGAAGGAGCAACAGCTATGTGCTAGGTAGGTCAGGGCCGCAGCAAGGCCGTGACTCAGTACAGGCAACATTAAATCTCCACAGAACAGCAGCTTCAGAAAAGGTCAGTAAGAAAGAGTCAAGCCAGAACAAACCAGTCTATGACCACTGACAAGGTCCAGTGTTGTCCAAATGTGGCTGAGCTCCTCTTTCCACTTATTCTGAATGAACACTGGCTCCCAGTGAGCACTTGGCAAGGGGTCAGCCTTTCCTTACCTGAAGGAAGCCAACAGCACCTTCAGTACCACCCTGGCCACAGAGGGGAGATTGCACTTCTGTAATCCTACCCAAACTGGACTACAGAATCCCCATCCAGTCCTTCCAGCCCACTGTCCTCACCTCCACACAACAGTGCATGCTCCTCCACGTGCAGACACAGAGGAAAGGAGTTGGATTTTGCGGTGACGTAGATATTTAATGAAAAATTGGCTTAAATGTTATGTAGAACATTTTCAACAGTAACACAGAGTTCTTGTACACATGGAATAAAAAATCTAAATCAAGCAACAATGAAATGAACTAGATTATTTGCAAAGTAGTATGGAAAAATGTATGAATGGGCTAAAAACATATTAAAGCTGAATGTTGACCATAACATAGATTTCAAGGAAAGCTGTACTTTTGCTTAAAAATATCTTTTACAATATGAAAACACATTTTCTTGCTGGGTAAATTGGAGGCATGAGTTGATTCATACACTAGTCAATTCACAATATTGAGAGTAATGTTTATATTTAGTATACATACATATGCTGTACAAATAGTCTTATTACACAATGTGTGCTGTATGCATAATTAGAAAGCAGTCATGCATTTTTAGAAGATGGAGAACAAGAAAGCAGGGAAAGGGAAGAAAAAAAATAATAAGGGAGAATTGGGGAAGGAGATGATGAAGAAAGATCTGCCAGACAGGAGATGTTCTGATAAACATTTGGAGAGGAGAGAGGAGTGCTCTCTCCTGGAGCCACTAGAGCTTCAGAAGTGAGACCACGTTCCGAATTCCTGTCTGCATCTCCTTGTTCCGGAAGCTGTACACAATGGGGTTTAATGTGGGCGTCACAAGAGTGTAGAGTGCAGCCACCACCTTGTCCTTCTCGAATGTGTAGCTGGAAGCAGGGCGGATGTAGGTGTAGATGACAGGGCAGTAATACAGGGATACCACTATGAGGTGGGAGGAGCAGGTTGAGAAGGCCTTTCTTTTGCCTTCTGCTGTGCGGATGTGGAGAATGGCAGCAACGATAAAGGCATAGGAGATGCACGTGAGGGCAAAGTCTCCTACAGCCAGAGTGATATCTGCAACGTACACCATCACTTCATTGACTCTCACGGGGCTGCAGGACAAAGCTAACAGTGGTGGTATCTCACAGAAGAAGTGGTCAATGGTGTTTGGCCCACAGAAATTCAGCCTCAGGATCAGACCTGTGTGCACCCAGGAATTGGTGACTGCAATGACCATGACAATGCTGACCAAGGCCACACACATGTGGTGATTCATGATCATGCTGTAGTGAAGGGGGAAGCAGATGGCCACATAGCGGTCATAGGCCATGGTGGTGAAGAGGACCATCTCAGCCCCCAGCGACCACGTGAAGAAGAAGAGCTGGGACATGCAGCCCCCATAGGAGATGGTCTTCTTGGATGTCAGCATGGCCCACAGCATCTTTGGTATGATGGTGGTAGTGCAGATGATATCCACAGTAGCCAGGGCCAGAAGGAGAATGTACATGGGGGTGTGCAAACTGGCATTGTAGACAACTGCCACCACAATGAACATATTGCCCAGGAGCGCCACCAGGTAGATGAAGAGGAACACAACGAAGAGAATTCCCTGGAGTGAAGGGCTTTGAGTGAGGCCTAGGATCAGGAACTCAGTAACAACACTGTGGTTCATCCTTCCTGGGTGATTAAATGGTGGACACTTCATAGAATGAACCACTAAGAATGAAGGTAGGGTGTGTGTGTGCGCGCACAAATGTGTGACTATTCAGTAATTTGATACAACTCTGTGGTGTAAATTCCCACTGGGTAGAGTTCTGATTTCCAGATAATAGTCTTGATTCTCTGTATAGATTCTACTCTCTGGTGTGCATTCTTCCATGGTGACCGAAATAACCTGAAGATGCTGGGTGAGAAGAAAACTGTAGAAAATAAGCATCTTCAAAATATATCAATATTGTCATTTTGACTTGATACTTGCTTGAAGATATTTCCACTGCTATATTGAAATATCCAGTAAAAAATAACAGCATTGCTATGTTAATACCTCATTTAATAGTCTGATGTATTTAGATGCCCTTCTGGAGTCACATATAGGCAGGAATGCATGGAGCAGTAAGTCTCCGTCGAGCAGGGCTGACTGCAGGAGGAAGGGTCCAAGAAAAAAAGTCCAATATAACATTTTCAGGCTGCAAATCCATGTGACCATTGACAAATTTATTGCTGCCTGAATAATAAAAAATTTTAACTAATATCTATATTGGCATATATTTAGTTTGACAAATACATTTCTAAAATAGAGTGAGGCATTTATCTTACTTACTTCATATAAATGCAAGAGAATTGCATTTAAAAACAAAAAACCTAGGGTTTTCTTTATTACATTATAAATGTAAGCAAGACATTTAGCTTCAATATATCTGTTTTGTTATTAAAAATCAGATAAATTATGTAAATATTAGTGTATATTTAGACAGAACGAATTTTTCCTAAGATGCTCAAGAAAAATGGAGACAGCTAGAAAAGAATGACTAAACGCTAATGTCCAAATGCTAATGTGCAAATCTTTTGAGGCATTCTCTTTTGTTTTACAGACTTGAATTTCATTCTTGGACAGCTATGGCCATGAACTCCTGGCCTTGGAGACTATTATGCTTAGGTGAATTCAGCAAGAGGGTTCAAGGGGCTGAAAACTTGCCTGCAACATTTTGCTGTTAAGTTTTTCAGTGATTACATTGTATTTCTGATCTAAAGAAAGGCATACATGAATATTGGGGGGTTTTGTGGTACTAAAGATTGAGCTCAGGCCCTTGCGCTTGCCAGGCAAGAGCTTATTCTACTGAGCCATCTCCCCGGCCCTATGAATATTGTTTCTGTGAAGGTCCACAAATCTAGTCTGGACCTTTTCCTGTTCATGCAGCTTTATTTAGCATATCGTTAGAGGAGTTTAGGCTATTGACAGAATTGTGCACAGCCTGGATAAGCAAGCAAAGCTTTCGTGTGATCTGTCCGATTAAAGAATCGTTAGCTTCTGTAGCTTCTGCCAAAGCGAAGGAATGTCACAACCCTGTTCCTCAGACCTCTGGCCTGTGGCAAGCTCTGTGCTACACCTTCCATAGCATGATCTCAAACCATGTCAGGCCTTTAAAATTACTATCTTTGTACAGTTAATAAGGAAGCAATTCAGGAAGGGAAAATAATAGCAGCTAGGATTACATGTCTCATCTTGGAAGAACCAAGATGAACACCTATGTGCTCTGACTCCAGAGAAATTACCCTGGCACCCGAGCTGTGTGCTTTCAAGCACAATCCACAGCACTGCAGCAAACATCCACAAACACTGAATGATTCACACTGAATGTGAATGACACATATTTCTTATGAATGAAATACGATTTAGAGCAAGAAAACATGGAACAGCAGTTGATACTTGAAATGACTCAGACATTTGAATATTTTAAAGATCTGAGGGGCCGAGTAGATGGCTCAGTAGAATAAGCACTATTCTGGCAAGTACAAGGACCTGATTTCAATCCGCAGTTATGTCAAAAAAATAAATAAATAAAGATCTGCCATTGTAGTTATATTAGCCGATCTTTAAAATACTGAGAGCTGGAGGCAGAGGTGATGGCTCAGTGCCATACGCTCTTCCCTGGCAAGCACAAGGGCCTGAGTTCAATCCCTGATTACACACACACACACACACACACACACACACACACAAATACTGAGAGCTGGACATGTTTTAATTGATATTAAGAGATGGTGAGATGGGCATTCCATTTGGATTAGAGCTCTGTTACCAAATATTCTTGGGATAACTTTATAAGGTGGCAGGCCCTTATCTTAATTCTTATTTTGAAAGAACATTTAAACTCGTGTTTCCTGCAGCATTATTTAAAACAGCCAAGAAATGAAATCAACTTAAGTGGACAGGAAATAGACACATCATCTGATGAACGGACAAAGAAAGCCGATATGCATGCACAAGGGGATTCCGTTCAGACACTAGGCGAAGTAAGCGCCACCATTTGTCACGGATGCATAGCGTGGGGCTGGGCTGCCATGAGCAAAGCAAGCCAGGGGCAGCAACCAGACACTGTATGATCTCATTTATGTGTAAAGTCTTGGTAAACAAATTACCTTACAGAACACGGAGATGGTGGTGATCTTGCGGTTCTAACCCACAGTTCCCATGTCTGCATCTGGGTTGAACGGAGAAGGCAGTAGCAGCAGCCTCATGACTTGCTTTGGGAGTAAAAGAACAAACAGGATTCATTGTCCCAATTCTGGGAGGGCACCAAGCTACCAGTTGAAGGTTACAGCTTATTATTTAGAGCTCCCAAACTAGCAGTTCTAAAAAATCCATATGCTTTTGTATATGATGTTTTATCGTTAATAATGAAGTGGTTTTTAGTATTTAGTGAAAAAAGAATACAAAAATGTATCTGAGAATATTGGATAAACATAGCAAAAGAATAAACAGATTTAGTTTGGACAATAACATGCATTAAATTATCTCTAATTAGAATAAAGATGCCTTCATCTAACAAGTACTTAATGGCCACATAGTGCACTAATCATTATGCTTTTGCGTTAGCTGTTGGTATATCAAATATAATATAAGCTTTGAATTATCTCAAAATCATTGTAGAACATTGAACAATCAACTCACTTGCTTCAGGAATATGCAGAAATTATTATGGTATTAAATGATTTTATATAGTGACATAGAACACTTAATTTGGTTTTAGGGTTTTGGAAATCACAAGCATCGCACCTCCCTGCACTCAGTCGTGTCCAGCCCACGATCTCACGCTATGGACACTCACGCCCCCTTTTGCTGCCCATCCCCGCTTTTGCTGCCCATCCCCGCTTCTTTTGCTGCCCATGCCCTGCCTGCACAGCCTCCCCAGGCAGGGGCCTCCCTCTTTTCATGGTTGCCTCTGCTCCGTGCAGGCTCGTGTAGATGGCTCCATAAGTGAGTGGTGTCCAAGAGCGAGAGTGCGGTGGGGAACAGGGCTGTGCAGTGCAGGACTCTGCGCTTTGTGCAGTAGGAAGGCATGAGGTTGGAGGGGATCAGCAGATTCTAAAGAATTATGCAGAGCAGAGGTAGCCCGCTGGGAGAAACAGCTGGTTCTGAGGGAGGAAGGAGTCTGCGGGAGCCAAAGGCTAAGAAGGATGCTGTGGGCAGCACAGGGCGGGGTCGGGGGATCACTGTAACCTGTGCTAAGACTGCTATCATTGTCTTGGCTTGCAAAACAATAGTGATTCAAATACATTTTGCATTCGTATTTATTTATTCCTGCAATAAAATAAGTCACATAATATATAATACTACATGCAGGAACATTTTACCAAGTTCATCTTAACTGTTTGGTGGGCTGCAGTCACACTAGCAAATATCAGCGACCTGTTCCTGGAGGGAGTGAGCCTACATTAGTGTGCGCTCTGAGGCTGGACACCGAGGATTTAGGAACATTTCGTGTGATACTGTCCTCATAGATCACTCTGCTATTTTGGTTAGTCAGGGGAAGCGCACTAAGAACCAAGAACACTGGCTGGGTGTGGTGGTGCAGGCTTGCCGCACCAGCGTGGTGGGAGGATGTGAAGGGGGTTGCGAGATCGAGCCCAGGCAGGGCAATTTAGCAAGTTAGTAAGAGCCTGACTTAAAATTAAAGGAAAACCCAGAACAAAACAGAACAATGCAGGGGATGTTGCTCGTATAAGGCCCTGGAGGCCCTGGGCTCTGTCTCTAGTACCAGCAGCACTGCAAGCAAGGAATGAATCACGGATACTGACATCTCTTTCGACATTCGAAGCCAGTGGTGAGGTTGGATGGAGCCCCTGTCAGACTGGAAACGCCCGCGGTCCGCCCGGCTGTGGGCAGCGCCCCGGGGCCCGAAGGCGCAGGCCCGCTGCTGCGCCCGGGACAGGGTTTGCTCTCCCGTGCTCCCCCGTCATTCTCGTTATCTCGCCGTCCTCTGCTCCTCTTACAAAACCCATCCTCTTCTCTCCATTCCAAACAACACGACGCACGCGTGCGCAGAGGCCACTGTGTGCAGCACCCCAGCCTCGTGGCCTGAGGGCCGGGGGTTGGAGCGCCTCCGGTGAGCTCAGAGAGGAGAGATTCTAAAATAATTTTTTTCTTCTTTTGTACTTTTTAGGGAAGGGCCTACAGGGTGTTCAGGGCCTCGCTACTAGATCGGACTCATAGTGATCCACCTGTTTACAGCCTCCCAAGTACTGGGATTACAAGCCTGCACCACCACGCCCAGTCTCAATTGCCATCTCAGCCCCCAACCCCCCGGGGTAGGACTGGTATGCAAGCCCAGGGATCGAACCCCCGACCCCTGTGCCTCCTTGTAGGTGCTTTAATCTGCTGAGCTACGCACCTGGCCCCTAAAATAATTCCTAAACTTTGCTAAGCATATAGTCACATAAATTAACTTTCTCCCAAACTCCAAGTTGTGCTCTTTTGTTTTAAGAATTGAACCCAGGACCATTGAACTGCATCTTTAGCATGATCCGTGGTTACTTTAAAACTACTTTTTTTTTTTTTTTTTTTTTTTTTGGAACAGGGGTTCTAACTCAGGCCCCTGTGCTTGCCAGGCAAGCACTGATTCTACTGAGCCATCTTCCCGGCCCCTACAAATTACTGAAAGAAGAAATTAAGCATGATTTGTAGTTACTTCACAAATACAATAGTTGAAAGACAAAATTAAGAAGTCAAGAAAATAAGATAAATAAAACTAACATCAATAGCCTTCCTTCAGTGTAAATTAAATCCTGGTTAGTGGAAGGATTTTCTACTCACTTCTGCACATTCTTGGGCCACAATATCATCATAATCATGAAAATTAGACAACACATCCACAGGTACTCACTTGGCTCTTTGGAGAATATTTTCATGTTCAAATGATGACTTGTGCTAAGTTACTGGGAAAGAATAAAAACTGAAAACCCTGTATCCCATGAGTGTCTAAATTCTGTTTTCACCCTGGCTTAAATATTGGTCCCTCTATACTTGGATCACTCAACAGCGCAGTCCCTGACTCAGAGGCAAGAGATGCAGGGAACAGCGCCTTAGACTGTTTTGTTAAAAGTATCAACACAGTGGATCTCAGAGGGGCAATTAAGAAAATCCTGCACACTAAGGAGAGGAAAGACGTGGCCTTGTGTCATCTCTTCTCGGTGAAGACCAAAGGTGTCCCAAGGTAGCATCTCTGTGGTGATGGCGACCTCAGTCATGGGAGACCCTGGGAGTGTAGAAGACTTAGACCTGTGTGGACCATCACCCTCCCAACAGAAATTAGGAGAGGCCAGGCTGCAGTGGGGCTCTGGAGAGACCCTGGGTTGGATCTCAGCTCTAGAATTTAAAAACAAGTAGATAGTGAAAAAAAAAAAAATAAACAAACCAATAGTAAATAGGCAGAGGATGAATCCCAAGATGGAGAGTAAAGAAAGAATTGTAGCAACTGGCATTTAGCCCTTGCCCTCTGGGGCTCAGCTTAGAAACAACCCAAATGCATTTCAGCTGAGGAATGGTTAAAAAAGATGTGGTGTTTTCCCACAATGAAGTATTGCTCATCTATAAGAAAAGACAAACTTGAGGATTTTTTAGGTAAATGGATGCAACTAGAGACCATACTTTTAGGTGAAATAAATCAGACCTGCATGTGCAAACCTAAGAGGGTAAATAGAATCTGAAAGGGTCAATGGATACTGTGAAAGAGATAATCTGCCCAAAGGAAAGGAATAACTGGGACCGGGGAAAAGAGGAAAGAGAGGAAGGAAGAAGGGAAAATTATAAATGTATCTACACAGGCTAGCTTGCACAACTGTACTGCTGATTTCTGCTGTTCTATTGAAAGGAACAGTTAATGCTTACATTTTCCTATTTGGTAATATTTTGGGCCAGTTCTTGACCAATTTTGCATGTTTATATCTGGTAACTTGCACAACTAATTTGAAGACAACAATATGGAATATAAAGCCCGTTTTTTTTGTGGTTTTTGTTTTTGTTTTTGTTTTTGTTTTTGTACCAGGTAGGCACTTATGTAGCTTAGTTATCTCCCAAGCCAACAACCATTACTGAATTTTATCATTTTGCTTAGCAAAATTCTGTATCATTTCTAAGTTTTGTACTAATTTTTATTATTTAACAAAACAAAACAAAACACAAGTGAATGATGAGGCTGGTATTTGGTTATTGCTCGGTGAATAGAACATATCCTGCAGCTGGATGTCTTCTTGAATCATCTGAAAAATCACTGTGCTCATCCTCGTGGTCTAGCTGGCAGGGCACCCCTGCCAGCCAGCTATGTCCCTGCACCCTCCTGGGGCACATCCTCAGGTCTTGGGGTGTCCACTGGGGCACAAGCACACGGTGCCCTCTTTACCATATTATAGAATTTGTTTTCTGTTGCTCTCAGAGAAAAAGTACAGTGGAGCACATGAGATCATTTGGCTGCTACACACACACGCACACACAC
>NW_004524956.1:230254-231369 GCF_000260255.1 Octodon degus
CCCTATGATATGATGTTTTCAGATCCTCTGGGAAAATTCCCAGTAGAGGAATAGCTGGTTTAAAGGGGATTTCCAGACCAACTTTTCTAAGGAGTCTCTACACTGATTTCCATAACGGTTGCACCAGTCTACACTCCCACCAGCAGTGGAAAAGGGTTCCATTTTCCCCCCAGCCTCTCCAACATTTGTTGTTGGGTGATCTCTTTATGACAGTCATTCTTTCTAGGGAGTGATGATATCTCAAAATTGTTTTAATTTGCATTTCACGGACGGCTAGTGATGTGGAGCATTTTTTCATATATTGATTTGCTTCTTTAATTGTATCTTCTGAGAAGTGTGTGTTCATCTCAGATGCCCACTTCTGGAGTGGGACTTTAAAATTTGGGGCCCTAGTGTTTTTTAGTTCTTTATAAATTCTAGAGAGCACACTTATGTCTGGGAACTTATTTGTCATGAGTTTTTCTAAATTTCTGGGTTGTATTTTCACTTTGTTGGTAATTTCTTTTGACGTGGAAAATCTTCTCAGTAAGAGCAGGTGCCAGTTGATAATTCTTTCAAGTGTTTCCCATGTGATTTGATTTTTGTTCATGAACTCTTTGTCTACACCTGTGTCTTCAAGAATTCCTCCTGCTGTCTCTTCCAGGAGATTTAGTGTCTCTGCTTTAATGTTTAGGTCTTTAACCCATTTTGACTTTGGCTTAGTGCATGATGATAGACCTGGGTCAAGTTTCAGTTTTTGGCATGTAGACAGCCAGTTTTTCCAGCACTATTTCTTAAAGAGGCTATCTTTCTTCCAGCGAGTATGTTTGGCCCCTTTGTCAAAAATAAGTCGGCTGCATTTGTTTGTAGGCGCTACAGTGTCTTTGAATGTATTCCATTGATCCTCAGGTCTATTTTGTTGCCAGTACCATGCAGATTTTATCACAGTAGCCTTGTAGTATAATTTCAAGTCAGGAATTGTAATGCTTCCTGCCTTGTTTTTATTGCCCAGGATTGCCTTTGCTATTCTAGTCTTTTCTGGTTCCAAAAAATTTTAGGAATGATTTCTCTAGCTCTGTGGGGTAAGTTGGTGGTAGTTTGATAGGGATTGCATTAAATCTGTACAGCAATGTGAG
>NW_004524956.1:237861-238806 GCF_000260255.1 Octodon degus
ATGTGTTATATATAAATTTAATTCTAGAATTTCTGTCTTCATTTGTTACCTCCATTTTCATCTTATGTTTTCTTAAATTTACTAATAATCATGTCTATAGTATTCATTCATTGTTAATCTAATTTTCATTGGAATAGAAAAACTTGACTAAATTTCAGTTTTCATCAATGACAATGTTGCAGAAGGAAGCTGCTAACTGTCTTCTGCTCTTCTATCTCTTCTGTAAAATCTTCCTTGACATTTTGCCTTCTCCATCACCCCACCCTACCCCTACCCATGGTGCAGTGTAGGAAGAACATTTACATGATGACGGGTGAGGGAGTTTCTAAACTCTGGTTTATTTTCCCTTTATACCTTACCTTTTATCACATTCACTGTATTTCTCGAGATGGTAATGCATGAACTACATTAAGAGTGATTTAGTTATGAAAAAATGCTGCTATAAACATGCATGCAGCTATATCACTGTGGTATAATATTTTCAGTTCTTTTGCAAAAATACCAGGAGAAATATAAGTGGGCTGAATGGGACTTCTAATCATAGCTTTTTGAAAAATCTCCACACTGATTTCATAATAGTTGTAGCAATCTACACTCCTACCACCAGTAGAGAAAGGCTCCTTTTCCCCCTACAGCCTCTCTAGGATTTGTTTCTGGTTGGCTTCTTGATGACACCTAAATCTTGGAAACAACCCAACTGCCCATCCACTGAGGGTATTGTCTTTTTATACAGTGGGATATTATTCAACCATAAAAATCAATGAACTTAAGACATCTATAGGTAAATAGATGCAACTAGAAAACCATCCTCATAAGTGAAAGGAATCAGATCTGCATGTGTAAACATCATATTGTCTCCCTAGTGTAATGGTATGGAAGAGTAAATAAAATATGTAAGCTTCAGTAGGTAGTGGGCAATGGAAAGAAACTGTTCAAAGGGAAGGA
>NW_004524956.1:242916-243735 GCF_000260255.1 Octodon degus
TGTCTTTCCTGAAAACAAGTCATGATTTCATGACTTATTTCTCTATCTGCTAATTTGGTTGAAGATGAGCTATTGTTGATGTGATAGTGTGTCAGCTCTGAAAGTCAGACCCTTGTTCGTTCCAGAGTTTGCTCTCATCACTTGGTGTGGGACTCTGGTCTCCATTTATTTTGTGATGTTTTCTAAGCATTGTATAGAGACTATGTTCCTTATGTGTGGTTACTATGCACTCAGTGATCTCAGCATGTGGCCAGTGATTTCATACTATTTCCTTAAATTTATGAATCCAAATAGGGAAGAAAGGAAAGAAAAAATATTCACCCTTTCTTTGAAGCTTGGCTTTACGTTGGAACAGCTCTTCTGTGTTTCCTCAAACCAGCTATGGAACATCTTAGCTTCTGAGCATACTGCTTGCCTCTGTAAGGCCCAGTCACCATCCTGAGGAGCAATACTTGGTATCTGCCGATTATTTTCAGAGTTCCTTTCCAGCAACTGACTTGGATGTAACCTCTAAACTCATGGGAATATGTGGTCAAACTCAAAAGTTCTCATCTCCCTTAACTGTGTTTCTATCCACACATCTCAGGCCTTTGGTTTACCATACTCCCATATCACTGACTGCCTTTGCACTTTGGGGTCACCTTTAAGCACTTGCACGACACACAGTTCCATCCCTAGGAGTTGGCATGTGGTGAAGCGCTTGAGCTAAGGCCTGGGCCTCTGCCTCTGGGAAGTGACAGGCAGCTCAGCCCCAACTCTGCCCCTGTGGATTAAGAGTCACACATAGAAGTAGGAGGAGGGGCTGCCAGCCCCGCAAAC
>NW_004524956.1:245385-247656 GCF_000260255.1 Octodon degus
AAAAAAACTGACAGAAAATTTTTGACTACAGAAAAATTAGAATTTGAAAATTCCCATTTTCCTTATGTTTAATTTCCTTCCAGTAATATTTTTATTACTGTGATACATTTGTTGAAATTAATGAATCAACATTAGTATACATTATTATTAAATGAACAAGTCCAGAAATGGACCTGTAGCCTAGTGTTGATGTTCTTGCCTTGTGTGTATGATGCTCTGGTTTCAATCCCCAACAGGAGGAACATAAGGAACAACAAATTGCTAAACTAAATGAAGCTCATTTCTTTAATTTTTTGAAATTTCCTTGGTGTTTGTCAACTTCTTTTCTGAAGAGCACCTCATATTTAGTTATTGTGTCTCCTGAACTTCCTCTAGGCTCTGATGATTTGCCAATAGGGTTTGGCAAGTACTTTTTCCAAGTAAGGAGCAAGGGTTATGTGTTCTGGAGTGAAAGCCTCACCAATAGACTCTCACCCTACGTAAACGGTGGACTCATGACAGTAAGCACTGGGGTGACCTTGCTGCTACTTCTCCTGGGGCTCAGCTGCCCACCAAGGCTCCTTTCCTTCCTTCCATGCTGTGATTGTGTGGAGCAAGTGCGACATTCACATCTCATTGGTGAGGGAGCTGGGCTTAATGCCCTGAAGTCAGAGCCTTCATGCGGTTTTTGGCAGTGTGCCCGTGCAGATTTGCATCCTTCACTTCATTAGTCAGCCCTTTATGCATATCAGAGGATGGGCAGGGGCATTCATGTTCTACTGTGGCTGTAATCCATTTGCTGCTTTGTATGCTCTGACTCAGATTATTTTAGTTCAGGGCTTTAGGTACTTCTCAAATTGAGCCTTGTTTCTGCTGTTCTTACTACTATCAACACTTTTTTGATCCACACTGATAACTCTATAGACGTCTGAGTTTAAAAGTGATGTCATGATAAACATCCAATGTTGAATGACTAAGTCAAGCTAATAAACCTCCCCTTGATGTGGCATTGGCT
This sequence comes from Octodon degus, assembly GCF_000260255.1. Classification (NCBI taxonomy): domain Eukaryota; kingdom Metazoa; phylum Chordata; class Mammalia; order Rodentia; family Octodontidae; genus Octodon; species Octodon degus. Next base: position 246,380 of record NW_004524956.1, read on the forward strand.
TTCTCCCGTTCTGTGGGCATTGCCTGGGTTTTCTGAGCTGCTGTGTACTTCTGACTTTGCTACTTGGAACCTAATAGTCCTTAAACAGTGAGGGCTGACGTTTGAGGAGTGCTCTAAGGTCAGATGCCAGTCTCAAGCCCCAGGCTGTCACTTTTATTTATTTATTTATTTATTTCTTTTTTGCGTGGAACCAGGGATTGAACTCAGGCCCTTGAGCTTGCCAGGGAAGCACTTATTCCACTGAGCCATCACCCCAGCCCCTTGTTACCTTTATTTCTGTCCTGTCCAATACAGTGTAGTGTGGAGGCTCTTACTACAGCCTCCTGGCACCGAGGATTTTGTGTTGCTCCTCAAAACCCCATGCAAGTAAAGCAAGTTCAGACTGCGAACCGCTCTGTGAGGCTGGTCTGGGTGTAGTCCTTCTCCGGTTGGTAATTCAGGCTAATATTCAGGCTGCGGATTCCCTGTCTCCTGTGTCACCTGGAGCTCAGTCCTTGCCTCTTTATTTCATGGAACCATTAGACCTTCATCTCAGGGACTCCGTCACGGTCACCCGGCCTGACTGGATTGCTCAGACACCAATCAGAGCTCTACATCTCTGGCTGCCTGGGGACAACAGCGAGACCGCACCTGACAATAAACCGTGACCCTTGTGAGATACCAGAGAAGCCACATTATGTCGCTTACAAGTTTGAGTGAGCCAATACTTTATTCTTTTCTCTTGCTAGCTAATCAAGTTCGTTATAGCAGTACTGGTCATGATTCTTGTATGAGCAGAATTTCAACAGACAATCTGAAGACTATGCGCCACTCAGTGAAACGGCTTTCTACCTTCACATGCACAGCCTCCGTGCCCTACGCTCCCATGCCTCCTGCCTGATCCAGGACAGGCTCCACCGAACGCACAAGCCAGGTCACGTGGTCGCCGGTGCTCCGCCCCAGCACCCAGTCGCTGGGCCCAGGTGACGCGGGCTCGCCAGAGCTCCCCGCAGCCCTCATTATCTTCTTTTCCTCACCTGCTTTCTCGACCACCTGGTTCCCCCTCCCTAAGCAAGTGCGGCCGAGCAACCGTCGGCTCTGCTTCCACAGAGACCGCACGCGCAGGGGGCGCCGCTGCACCCACAGGGCTCCTCCTGTGAGCGAGGCTGCACGTCGCGACTCTGCTCAGTTTTTATTCAACCATTTCCCTTCTCTCACATTCTAACTGCAACTCTAGACGCTGCACTTACATGATTTAACAAATCTTAAAATGTGACAAGAACGGAGTTTTAGTAAAG
>NW_004524956.1:247971-251594 GCF_000260255.1 Octodon degus
AGAAGAAGAAGAAGAAGAAGAAGAAGAAGAAGAGCATTAACTGCTCCTTTCAATAGACCAGTAGAAATCAGCAGTACAATTATCCAAACTATCCTGTGCATATACATACATATTTTTCCATTCAATTTTTCTTTCTTTTCTCCTTTCCTTCATCCTAATTTTATAAATGAAAGTCAGAGTCACATCTAAACCAATGTACATTTTTCCCTAAAATGTCTACTTATACAATTTTTAATAAGAATATGGAGCCTATAAGTGCAGAGCTCTATCTGAGTTTGGTTGTCAAGGAATTTTTCCCCATTTTGTCTGGTCTCTGAGTCAAAGGTTTGCTCTGGTCTTTGATAGGCTTCCTGGCAGTCTCAGTGCAGATAACAGGCACATTTCCAGACTCTGCTCTGTTGGGCAGATCTACTTCCCCCTCCATTTCCTCAGCAGACTTTCTTTCACTTCCTTGTTACGGAGTGTGTAGATGAAGGGGTTCAGGACCGGGGTCACCACTGTGTTGAGGACGTGGACTGCTTTGGTTAGGTCCAGAGCATCTGTGATGGAGGTGCGGACATGAAGGAAGATGGTGGATCCATACCAGATGAGCACCACAGTGAGGTGGGAGGAGCAGGTGGAGAAGGCTCTGCTGCGGCCACTGGCCGAGGGGATTCTGAGGATGGTGCTGATGATGTAGACATAGGAAACCAGGGTGATGAGGCATGAGCTCAGGATGACCACAAACGCAATTACAAAGGCCGCAAGCTCCACCACCTGTGTGCTGCTGCAGGCTAGGGCGATCCAGGGTGCAATGTCACAGAAGAAATGGTTGATGACATGAGGGCCACAGAAAGACAGGTGGCTGATGAGAGCTGTGGGAATGGCAATGGCCAGGAAGCCACAGACCCAGGAGCCCAGAGCCAGCTATAGAGACAGCAGGCTGCTCATGATGGCCCCATAGTGCAGAGGGTAGCAGATGGCAAGGTAGCGGTCATAGGCCATGGCTGCCAGCAGGAAGTACTCTGTGCAACCTAAGGAGAAAACCAGGTACATCTGCAAGAGGCAGCCCATGAATGATATTTTCTGGTCCCTCCCCAGCAGGACAGCCAGAGCTTTGGGGATGGCAGCTGTGGTGTACCAGATCTCTAGGAAAGAGAGGTTGCTCAGGAAGAAGTACATGGGGGTGCGGAGCTGGGGGGAACTGCTCACCAGAAGCAGGATGGCCACATTGCCACCCACCGTGAGGAGATACATCAGCAGGAACAACACAAAGAGGGAGAGCTGCAGGGCCTGGGACCCAGGGAAGCCCAGCAGGAGAAAGTCCTGGGGCAGACTCTCATTGCCCTGGGGCATTGGGGTGGCCTGCAGCCAGGGCACAGCGGCCTACACAGAGGCCTTGAAGCAGTGACAGAGGCCCAGGAGGATGAGGGCATGAGTCCATGAATGCTTGGTAGCTGTTGAGTGTCTGGTCTGTGCAAGGAGCCACGCATAGGTAACACCAGCTATTTTAATAATCACAGTAGTATATTATTACAGGCAATTAATAGCTCAGTAATCTAATATGCAAAATATTTTAATAATCTCATAAGAGCACATTGACATTAACGTTATACATCTGACGTGGGGTTCAGTCCAGCCCCTCTGTCTCCCTCCTCTCTGTCAGCAGCCGCGGCTCAGCCCTGGGTGGCACCTAAGCGCACAGGAGGCTCAGCATTTCCTGTGGGCTAAGTTCATGACTTTTACCTCCAGTCTCCACGCAGTTATTGAAGGAAAACAGACAAATGCTTCTTTGTTTGGAAATTGTCAGATTTGCAGCCAGTGGATCTGTGATGAGAAAGACTTTCTTCCCTGTAATAGGAAGGGCACCTAGATTATTAATTATTGTAATGGAAAGATACATTGCCTTAGGAATTACAGATGACACATAATAGTAGGAAACACAAACAGAAAGTGCCCCTAAGCAAAAGTTTCCCAGGAGTGGCTTTTTCAGAGGTCTTAAAGTTAGGATGATAGGACACCTGCGTGACCCATAAGGAGGTACAGAGACGCAGTTTCCTCTTTCAAACATTGAGTCCAATTTGAATGCCCTTAGGATAGTGCAGTTTTTTAAGTGGCAGCCAAAGAACCCCACGTAAGAACAACCTCACAATGACAGTAGCTGCGGCCCTGGGGCTCAGCACACACGACCTGTCGCTGTGTGACCGTGGCATGCTGTGCGTTCTGTGCTGAGGTCAACAGAAAGCTACAGGAATAAAAAGTCACCCTGAGGCCCTCCCTGAAGACCTCAGGTGACAGATGTCACTCAGCATCCAGACAGAACTGTCACACAGAGACACCAAGAATGCTGACAGCAGGCCTTGCTGTGTCCTGTGGCTTCCTAGTATTGGACCTCTCCCTGCTGCCCCAGGCCGGCTTCTGCATGGGTGTCCCTGGGAATACACTGCATGCAGATTTTCTGGTCTTCAATTCTGAAGGCCGCTGTGTCATAACCTTTACACATTTGCATAAACATGCTGTGCTTCTCTCTAGCTTACCAGTTCTGTGATGTGTGGGCCAGCTATGGACCCTGGGAAAGGCCGCTGCTCTTTTCTACAGGAGCGACTATGGGCTGCTGGTTTGCCCTGAGTACCCTGGTACTGGCTGTCAGCCCGGTTTCACAGGGACCCTCCTAATTTTACACATGAAGAGCTTGAAGGAAGACGCTGAAGCAGTCCCCCAGAGTGAAGTTCTGATGGCAGCCCTGCAGGCCTGGTTCACTGTGGACCTTTGTAATAGTGCTCTTTGGGTGCTGGGTGCTACAGGCTGGCTGAGAGCACTCCCTCCCTCTCTTCCCCCTTTGGCTACTTCATTTCTCAAGGTGGTCTCTGCTCTCTGCATTTATTATGTTTGGACAGACTCACTCTTGTGGAGGTTTTGGACCTTCTCTTGTTCCCTCAGGGTCCAAAGCATGCTACTTTAATTTATGTTCAAAAAGAAATCACTAGTCAGAGCAATTTTAAAATCCTCTAGTGTTAAGTGAGTAGTGTGAGTGAAATAATTATATTTACCATTTTCCATTTTCAAAATTTAAAATACAACTTGGACGACAAAATTAGAGAGTAAACAATATTATTCACCTTCAAATAAATGGTATATGTGCAATTTACTTTCAGCTAAGCTGCTGGGTTTCCCAGGTCTTATGAGCTAACAGCTGTGTGAGGAGTGAGGGTCGCGCCCCCTGCCTGAGCCTGCTGTGTGCTGCTCCGCGCCTGCGGGGTGGCACCTCTGTCGACACCCCAGCCCAGCCCCACGGTGTCTTTCTTTCCACGCTACAAGCTCTGTCCTCAGGTCTCACTGCGGCGTGGCACTTTGTGATAAACAAGCGGGCATGGGGCGCAGCCTGAGCTCTGCCTCCAAGAGGCTCCCCGCGCTGCGGCACTCGGCTCGGTCGTGATGAGCGCACGAGTCTCAGAGGCCGCGCCCGACGACGTGAGAGCAGAGAAGCCACAAGAGGGAGGCTTTGGCTAGGAGGCTTTGAATAAGTCACCAATTGACTTTTAAAATAACTGAAGTCATCTATTTTATAAAAATAGCTTGGGTTTTAAACAATTTACTGAGTGAATATACTGTGTAAGTTCAATTTTTTTTAAATATAGTAAAAA
>NW_004524956.1:251694-253431 GCF_000260255.1 Octodon degus
TCAGAAACGACACAGAATTCCACTAAACGAGATGATAGGAATTCAACAACGGTTGTCCTATTGCGTACTGTTGCCTTCAAATTGGTTGTTCAGGTTATCGGGTACAAACACGCAAAGTTAGCCAAGAAAAGTTATAAAAACTTAAAAAGGAGAAAAAAGGCCTTAACTGCTCCTTTCAATACGGGTCTGTTAAATTTCTTGCAGGTGATATTTTTGCATCTTAAGTACGTAACACTTGTGTCATAGGAACAGCAGTGCCCTGTCAAAATCACCGCGCTCGCGCGCCTGCGCAGCAGACCTGGGGCGCGCAGGGCCGCTGGGCCGCGGGCTGAGCTCCGGGTGCGCGGAGGCCGCGGGTCCGAGCCCGACCTCGCCTCCTCCTCTGTTTACTCGCCACCGTCCGCACGACAGTGCTCTGCGGAGGCAGGTGCTCCCGCGCTCTCCGCCCCGCCGCGCCCACCGCATCCCGCACAGAGGCTTCGCGCTCCGCGCTCCTCCGCGCCCGTGCGCCTTCCCGCGCCTCCTCCGTCCGGTCCTCTCTGCCGGCCGGCCGGCCGCTCCTGCCCGCTCACATCCCGCCTTCCGCCCGCTCCTTGCGCCTGCTCCGCTTGGTCGCTGTGAGCTTCACGCGGGAGTCAGCGCGCCGCTAAGTGCCGGCGGTGCCGCAGCGGTCCCCGGGGCAATGCCGGTCCTCTCCGTGGCACTTAGGACTAATTAAAAAGACGTGAGCTTTTGCTAATTTTATTTAATGTGTGGTTTCAGCATGTTTTGTATCACTTGCTTTAAATAACCAAGTTATTAAGTTACTGGAACACGACAAATGTATTTCGTTTTCATATTAATTAATCATTTATAAATATTATAAAAATGGGAAATACTAGAGTGAAGAGTATTGGTTGAACGGTCACAATAAATAAGAAACCTACTCTTAAAATCAAAGCGGGGAGATTCCCGCTGTTACTCAGTGGTACAGGGCGCGGCTCTTGTGTGAGTCCCTAGGTTCAGTCCCAGCCCCGGCCTGAAAAAAAAATCAAAAGAACTTTTGAGAGTAGAAGATGAATTAGCAAAGTATCATGTTCAGACACTGACCAAAAGCATAAAAAGGTCACACTATTTTTTGCAGTGTCACAGTTTTGAGATGTTTTATTACTGGAATAAAATTGAATATTTATCAGTGAAGAAACTTAGAACAATATTGTCTAGTGTGATTTAACCCCAGTAACAGCTTGGTCCCCTCAAGGACGGCAACAGCTGGACACAGTGGAAGGGGTGGCCGCAGACAGGTCATGACACAAGCTCCATCGCTCACCACAAACTTGTCAGATGTCTCCTCTGTCACGGAGAAACATGCCTCACCATGGTCAGTGCAGCAGAGCGGGACCAGGGACCAGAAAGGCCACAGCTCTGACCTCCAACTCAGATTCCTGTGCTCCGGGAGTAACAGATGGGCATTAACCCACCTGGAATAGAGAAAGGCTAGTGGAGAAGGTGGCAGGAAGAGGGTAGGCAGGTATACGGGTCAGCCTTGCCTCAGCATGCATGAGTCCACATTACCCAGAGGAGAGGACCCAGGAGGAGGAGGAGGAGGAGCAGGAAGGGGAGGAGGAGGGGAGAAGGAGGAGGGGAGGAGGAGGAGGGGAGGAGGAGGAAAAGGAGGAGGAGGTAGGTAGTTGGAGTTTCACAAGTTTCAATCAAAGCTGTTTGACTTCTGGACCTCTGGTGCTGATGGAAAAATCT
>NW_004524956.1:253585-280436 GCF_000260255.1 Octodon degus
GAGGGGAGGAGGAGGGGAGAAGGAGGAGGGGAGGAGGAGGAGCGGAGAAGGAGGAAAAGGAGGAGGAGGTAGGTAGTTGGAGTTTCACAAGTTTCAATCAAAGCTGTTTGACTTCTGGACCTCTGGTGCTGATGGAAAAATCTATAGTTTTGAAAGTCAAGCTTTAAACTTCCAGTAGCAGAAGATAGGCTGATGGATCAGCGGACAATCACAGGAGTGGCCAAGAAACTTCAGTAAACTTGATGAGAGGAAAAGAAGAACATGGCCTACCTCACTTTTTAACTTAAACTAGGAAAAACCAAGACTTTAAGCTCCTTGTAAGAAAAAGAATTGCATGGTGAAGGCTGGGTTACAGCAGCTGTTTCAACTTCTATGCTTGACTCTTGCCTGAATCCATGGTAAAATAAATGGTGAAACAGTGTGGCTTTTTCATTATTCTTCTGTATTTATGACTCTATATTTTGTAAAGAAAGAAGCTTTTCAGTCCATGTTTTCCCTTGTGATAAATAAACAGGAAAGGAGGGCTCTGAGACCCTTTCAGAATTTTCCCAAGAAATACACAAGCTCTTAAGTATTTGAATCTAGAGGTTTTTTTTTTACCAATGTGCATGTAGCTGATGGCACGCTGAAGGTCCTTCCTTCGTGACCATATTTCTCATTCAATAGATTCTGCAACAGGTGCATATTCGTATCAAAGAAATGCAATTTTCTCACATAATCCTTTGTTTAAACACGTAGAATAAATAATTATATGATTTTCTGCAGGCTATTTGAGAAAATTTAAAGATAAGCTTAAAGACAGGATAAAATTTGAAGATGTTTCTGTAAATTTAAGGAAAATTGAAAAATTAATTTAAAGATAAATATCAAAAGCTTTACTGTTTTAGTATGATTTTAATATAACAAATAAAATTGATATCACAGAATACTTAAGAACAAGATTAAATGTGCCTATATTTGAGTAAAATTATCTGGTTATTTAATTAGTCCAAATGACAGTAAAATGTTGTCAATATGACTGGAAAGGAATGTCACATCATGCAATATTATTAGGAAACTTTACTTCATTTCCCTACCTAGCTATAAAATTCAAAAGTTATTCTAATAAAATCTAGGCTCTCTATGTAGATTCCACAGGTTAGGACAATTTTTTTATGTTGGGGACACTAGTGAGTAAGCCAAAAGAAATCTGTTATCATCCAGAGACTTCTCTTAGTCTTGACAGATTCTATGGTTTCTTTCAGACTAGCTTAAATGACAGAATGTCTGAGTCGCACGTGTGGAGGACAAAGGCCCACCGGGGTCTGCTGCTTCAGCAATGCTCTGTGTCCTTCTGGACACTGTCCACCTGGGTGGCCAGGGCTCCTCTGAGCGGGTGCTGTCCCCTCCCCCGGGCAGCGTTGCAGGAGAGAGCTCTGCCTCCGCACCGACAGTCTGACTCTCGAGGAAGTGCGTGCATGTGTCACGTGGGTGGCTCAGATGCTGTCCAGGCAGTGGGCCCACTGTGATACATCAATAGTTTTGTTTCCAAGAAATGAAATACAGACGTGAGTTGCTAGATGACCCAGAATGAAATCTGATCATGAAAAACAGCCAAGCTTTTCAGAAAGCTAAGCCACCAAGGGCAGCTGCTTTGCATAGAACAGCTCCACATCATGCCACGATGCGTGTGCTGGCCCCATGGGATGCTGCTTCTAAAGTCAGGTGGATCTTGGCTGTTGCCTTTCTAGAGCCCAAGGTGGACCTGTGCCCCCAGGCCTTCCCGAAGTTAGAAGGGAGAAGACTCTGTGCCACCCTTGAGGTGCTGTGCTGGGCACAGGTGGCAGGGCGTTAGGTGAGGGACACCCAGGGAGCAGGCAGGGCTGGCAGCAGCCTCCTCAGACTCCGCTTCATGTCACTATTCCTCAAGGTGTAGACGACAGGATTCAGGATTGGAGGTAGCACGGTGTAGATCACAGAAAGCAGCCGGCTGACCACCGAGGGTGCCTCCGAAGGAGGCCTCAGGTAAACAGTGAATGCACTCAGGACAAAGACTGTGAAGACCACAAGATGCGGGAGGCATGTGGTAAACGCCTTCGACTGACTTTTCAGGGATGGAATCCTCAGCACAGTGGAGAGAATGTGAACGTAGGAGAGCACAATGCAGAAAAAACACGACAGGCTCAGACACACCCCGATGGCCATGCTGAGGTAGACCACCAGGAGCGTGTCGGAGCAGGAAACTTCAAGTAAGGAGGGGACATTGCAGAAAAACTCTGGGATCACATGGGAGCCACAGAAGTGCCCAGAAAATGTGCCAGCACTGTACACAGCTCCAAAGAGCACCCCCATGGCCCAGGAAACACCTGCCATCAACACACAGGTGTCGCCATTCATAATGGCTTCATAGTGCAGGGGACAGCAGATGGCCACATAGCGGTCATAGGACATGGCTGTGAGCATGAATATCTCACCTGCCGAGAAGGAAGTCATTAGAAGAAGCTGGAAGGCACAGCCTGGAATGGAAATGGAATTGTCATGAATCAGACTGTTGAAAATGAACTTCGGGATTGGGACGGACACCAGGGAGACATCCAGTAAGGACAGGTTCTTCAGGAAGAAGTACATGGGTGCTTGGAGTTGTGGGTCCAGGGTAAGAATGGTGACAACGAGAAGGTTGCTCATCAGAGCCACCAGGTACAGCAGCAGGAAGAGCAGACCACAGAGTGTCTGCCATGCGGGGTCCTCAGAAAACCCCAAGAGAAGAAATCCTGTCACCAAGGTGACGTTGAGCATGCTAGAGTCTGCTCACTGCCTGTCAAGCTGAGGACATACACACACAAAAGGAGAAGTCATAATCAGTCTAAAAATTTAGTTGTAAACGAGACATGTAACCATTGTATCTTAAATACACTTTCAAATTTTTTTTAAATCTCTTTCCTCCATCCCTCCTTTTCTCCATTTTTTTCTCACCCTTATCTGATCTCCTCCCCTCTTTTCCCCTTCTCTTTCCAACTAAGGATTGAATCCAGGGTCTCACACATGATAAGTGGGAATCTACCATGTGCTACATGCCAAACATCTACTCTCTAATTTTTTTTTTAAATATAAAGCAACTTACATGGATAATACATGAAGTCAGTTAGTCTTGGTTCTGCTTTTAGAGTTTTGATGCTCATAGATTTTGTAATGATTTTTCAGGGTTTGAATATTGTCTTGTTTCCCCTTAAATTGTAAAGAAATCTTTTCTAATTACTTAGCATACTTCAAGTAGCTAAAGGAAAAAAAAAAAAGTAGCTAAAGGAGAAGATTCTGAATGTTCTCACTGCAAGATGAAGACCTGTTAATGTGAGCCATGTGGAACTGCTTTTATGTGCTCATTACTGAATGCACAAAGGTATGAAGCAGCACATTACCCGCAGAACTGTTATAATTAATAACACACACACACACACACACACACACACACACGTGCATGCACAAAAGAATCAAGTAGTCTTTGTAAGAGCTCACCTAGTCCTGTAGCCTGAGCTTTTCCTTGCTTCAAGGTGAATATGGCTTCATGACACGGGCACTCCCAACTCACTGCGCATTTGCATCCAACTGTTATTGGACCATGTTCCTGATTAAGCTTTTTCTATTAGAAAAACAACCTAAAATCCCAAGCCATTAGAGTTTGTTGGTGCACCCAGTGCTGTGCACTAAAGGGAAGCTTGGGCACTCATGCACTGTTATGATCATGAACTCACACACACACACACACTTCTATTAAGTACTGCAACACAGGCTAATAACATCCTCTGTGCTCTTAGGTATGAACAAGAGGATGCGCATGAAGACTGGTTGTGCAATGTCTGTATTACCTTCAGTCCATGCAATGCTAGTTTAGTGACCAGGAATGGGAGAGAAAAGACTGAGTCATTCCACATATTTCATGTCTTATGGGTAAACACATGTATACCGGAGCCATGCTATGAGGTTTCCCAGTCTACGTGATGATTTGTATCATTCATTTCTAATGCTATCAGATATGTTCTTTCTACACTCAAAATATCTCCCTAGATCATTTGTTAATAGTGTGGTTATTTATTGATTCTTCCCTGAAGGCACACAAGCATGTCCCACATGTATCAGATATGAGCTAAATGATAGAGATTTACTTCCCCAGGAGCTTGTACTTCACAGCAGGAGGCATATAAAGAACACAGAAAACACAGTAAGGAAGGACAACTCTCAGACAATGGCTGGTGGTAAGGAAGAAGAGGTGCTGCTTGTGACTGAGTGTTGGGAAGGCACTCACCTGGGTGACCTGGGCGCTGACACAGAAAGGCAGGCAGAGATTCCTGTGTCCAGGTCACCAAGCAAAGGCAGCTCAGACCGAGCAAAGGCTTTGGGCACCAGGGTCACCCAGGAGAAACAGACTGTGGAGACCTGGAGTGTGGGGTGAGGCCAGAATCTCAGCATGAGGATCATGCATTCCAACCTTTCCTTGGGACAAACACACAGGGCATAGACAGGAGAACACGAGGTGGAGAAGCCAGCTGTTAGATTATTTTTACTTGTTTCCAAAGTTCTTATACTGTAACATTTTTAAAATCTATTTTGAAACAGAGGATTTTAACATTCTAGCCAAAGGAATTTGAAATTTATACCTTAAAATAATGCCATTTCTTTGATTATCTGACAAATGATTCCTCAATGTATTGTTAGAAAGCTGATGGACCAGATGATGAAGTTTCTGACAAGTTCACAGGAGTTGAATTTCTTCACCGAAATAAATTTCAGTTTAGCAACTGAAGTCTTGAAGGTGAAGTAGAACATCAAGTTGTCTGGGAGAAGGCCTTTGTGGCACACAGGAACAGCCCTCGGCTCCTGGAGACTCCAAAATTCCTGCTGAGTTGTGCCAGTTTCACCCGGAAGGGAGAAAAGTAAGGCAAACAGGAAAATCATTAATCTGTTGTAAATTTCAAGTCTTGAGTAACCTGAAAACCTCTGGACAAAAGCCAGGAAGCACACCTTTTTATAGCCACTTAGTTAATACACAAGATTCCCCAAGGGAAACAGTTTGAATGGCCTTATGAAGTGTGATCTCTTGTTTTGCTTACTTTCTCATTTTGAGACAAAATGCCTGACACCCAAAGTTTAGGCTGAAGGGTATTCTCACCCCACAGTTTGTAGAGGTCTCAGACCATAGTCAGCTGTCTCCAAGGCGGGGTGGCATGCGGCAGAGGGGCAGCAGTCAAGGCCGTGGAAGACTGCAGAAGCAAAAGGGGCCTGAATGGCGTCTTTCTGCCATTTTGATCTTGTGCTGGCTACCAGGCTTAGGGCCGTGGTAAACCTGGCAGTGGCCTGATTTGTGCTCATGCGCCCTTATTCCCAGCATTGGCTCACTATCACTCCCTTTAGACCAAGATGCCCTTCAAAAAGCCCACCAATGACTGCATAAGGCTTCTGGGGAACATCTAACCACAATCCATGACATGTTTCAAGACCACTAGCATTGTAATCACTTGGTTTTTCTATAGATGGATCTGCTATTTGGCCAGCCCTTTGGTTGACATCTTGATGACAGCCGTTCGTTCTGGGGTGAGGTGGAATCTCAATGTTGTTTTAATTTGCATCTCTTGAATGACCAATGATGTTGAACATTTTTTCACATATTTACTTGCCATTTATGTATATACATTTGTTAAGTCTATATTCACGTCAGATGCCCACTTTTGGATTTGGTCTTTGAATTATGAAGGCCTGATTTTTAAAAAAAACATCTTTACATGTTCTAGATAGGAGTCCTTTGTCTGAAGGACAGTCTACTATAATTTTTTAACACTTCATGGTTTGTCTTTTTACTCTGTTGGTGATTCTTTTTTTTTTTTTTTTACTTTCAGCAGATTTTCTGAAGGATGAGGTCCCAACTGTTGGTTCTTTGTAGTATTTTCCATGCCATTTGATTTGTTCATTAATTCTTTTCCTACCCCTACATTCTTAAGGTTTTTATCTATTTTCTCTTCTAGAAAATTTAGTGTTTAAGTTTTAATATTTAAATCTTTGATCCATTTTGACTATAGTTTTGTGCATGATAATAGGCATGGGTATATTTTAAGTCTTTAACATGTGGAAAGCCAGTATTCCTAGTATCATTTATTAAATAAGCTATTTTTCTTCCAGGGAACAAGTCTGGCCCCTTTGTCAAAGATAAGGTGACTGTGTGTGCTTATAGTTGTGTCTAGATATTCTAATCTGTTCCATTGCTCTTCAAATCTTTTTATTTTTGCTAGTACAATGCTGATTTTATCATAGTAGCTTTGTATATAATTTCAACTCAGGGTTTGTGCTGACTCCTGTCTTTCTTTTCTTAACCAGGATTGATTTTGCTATTCTAAGTCTCTTCTGGTTTCAGAAGAATTTTAGGATTTTTTTCTATGTCTGCGAGGTTTAGTAATGTTATTTTAATTGGGGTTGCTTTGAATTCATATAATAAATTGAGGAGTATGACCATTTTCACAATGTTGGTTCTTTTTATCCAGGAGTAAGGAATATTTTTCTATTTTCTGAAATCCTCTTTGATCTCTTTTTTCAGAGTACTGTAATTTTTGCTAGATAAAACTTTTACTTCCTTTGTGGCACTGAGTCCGGAGTATTGCATTTTTATAAGGTGTTATTGTGAAAGTCATGCTTTCCAATATTTTTTCTCTCAGTATGTTTGTTGTTTGTGTATAGAAATGCTGTTGATATCTGAGTGCTGACTTTTTATCCTGCTATGCTACTGAATTTTGTTATGAAGTCTATGTCTCTTTATAGAGTTTTTAGGGTTTTCTTTGTACAGTATCATGGCATCTGTAAATAATAACTTCTTCCTTTCCATGTGTTTCCATTTTCTCAAATCCTCTTCAGACTCTTTTCTCAGAGTACTGTACTTTTCACTGCATAAATCTTTTGCTTTCTTTGTGAGATTGATTTCTAAACATTTCAGTTTTTGGATGTTGTGAAAGGCATGTTTTCTCTAATTTCTCTCTCAGTGCATTCATTGTTTGTGTACAGAAATGTTAATTTTTTGGGGGTGTTGACTTCATATCTGCTACATTACTGAATGTGGTTATTAAATCTACAAGACTCTTGGAAGTGTTTTGGGTGTCTTCTATGTAGATTATCATGTCATCTGCAACTAGTGACAATTTCATTTCTTTTGTCAAATTCCTGTTATTTCTCTCTCTTGTCTAATTGCTCTGGCTGATGTTTCCATAATTATATTAAACAGGAGTGGTGACAGTGGGCATCCTTGTCTTGTTCCTGATTTTAAAGTGGAGGCTTTTAATTTTTGTGTACCAAAAACAACGTTGTCTGTAGGTTTGTCATGAATGGCTTTTGTCAGATTGAGTTAAAGACCATGTATTCTGATTTTCTGAAGTATTTTTTAATTATGAATGACTGTTTGGCTTTACCAAATCTTTGCATCTATTGAAATGATCATGTGATTTTTCTCTTTGGTTTTGTTGATATGGTGTATTACATTTATGGCTTTGCATACATTAAACCATGCTTGTATTCCTGGAATGAATCCTATTTAGTAGTGATGTATATTGTTGATGGTTCGCTGTATTCTGTTTACTAGTATTTTACTGAACATTTTTGCACCTATGTTTATTAGAGACATTGTCCTGTAGTCTTCTTTTTTTGTCAGGTCCTACTCTGATTTTGATATCAGAGTAATTCTTGCTTGCTTTCCTGAATGAGTTTGGGAAAATTGATTCCCTTTTAATTTCACTGAAAATTTTGAGAAGAGTAGAGGTCTGCTCTAAATTTCTTGTCAAATTTTGTAAAATTTGTAGAATCAGCTGTATATGGATCAGGATCTGAGCTTTTATTTTTTCCACCTGATTTTATTTTTATTTTATTTATTTTTTGGTACCTGGGATTGAACTCAGGTCCCTGCGCTTGCAAGGCAAGCACTTATTCTATTGAGCTATCTCCCTGGGCCCTGAGCCTTTCTTTGTTGTCTGGTATTTTATTAAATTCTCAGTTTCATTGACTGATATTAGGATATTCAGAATTTTTATATCTTCTTGATTTAGCTTTAGCACTTCATATGTATCTAGGAATTTGCCCATTTCATCTATATTTTCCACTTTTTGACAGTAAAGATTGTGGAAATAAATATTCATAATCCCAATTTCTTTTGGGTCTGTATTGATTTCATCCTTTTCATTTCTCTTTGCATGAATTTGAATTTTTTTTTCCTTTTTTAATGAGGCTGGCTAGGGGTTTATTAATTTTATTTATTTTTTTCAAAGATTCAACTCTTTGACTCATGAATTCTTTATATTGTTTCATAATCTCCATTGCATTTATTTTTGCTCTGAACTTTATAATGTCCTGCTTCTTTCAGCTTTAGACTTGATTTGCTCTTCTTTTTCTAGAAGTTTGAGGTGTAGCATAAGATTGTTTATTTGGGTTATTCTGTTTTACTGGTGTGGGAATTTATCACTATAAATTTCCCTCTTAAGAAAGATTTCATCGTATCACACAAGTTCTAGTAAGTTGTGTCTGTATTTTGTTAGGTTGCTGTTATTATTTAATTTCATCTGTGACCCACTGATTTTTCAGGAGGATATTAGTTAGTTTTCATGTGTTAAAGACATTTTGCTGTTTTTTTCCAGTAATTTTCCATCTCATTGTACTATTTTCAGATAATATGCAAGGGATGATTTCAATTCCTTTGACTTCACTTAAGCATGTTCTATTGGTTAGAACATGATGTATTTTAGAGACTGTCTCATGTGCAGCTGAGAAAAATGTGTATTTTGACACTGTTGGATGAAACACTCCGTAAAGGTATACTAAAAGTCCATTTCTTTACATGTTTGGTTTAGTTATGTTATTTCTTTGCTCATTTTTGCATGATTGACCTATCTCTTTGTGCCAATGAGGTGTTAATATTCCCCAATACAATTATATTATTTCTCATTAGATTTTTCATCTCTTTAAATTTGTTTTATACAGTTGAGTGTTCCTACATTTGCTACATATATAGTTATAATGGGTATCTTTTCCTCTTGCAGTTTTCCCCTAAGAAGTATGTAGTGACCTTTCTTTTGTCTTTTAATATAGTTTGGTTTGAAGTTGACATTTTCAGCCACCAAAATAGTTACCCCTTATTTTTTCTAGGTTCCTGTCACAAGGAACAAGGAATATTGTTTTCCACCCTTTGATAGTCCACCTTTTAGTTCATTTTTTAGTTAAATGTGTTACTCGTATGCAACATGTTGTTGTATTTTGTTTCTTATCCACTTTGCCAGTCTGCTTCTTTTAATTGGTAAATTGAGGCCAGTTACATTGATAGCTATAACTGATATATATTGACTTATCATTGTCATGTTATTTTCCTACTGTAGGATCATTATTTTTCCCCTTTACTTATTTACTTGCTCTGCTTGGTAGTTTTCTTCTGTTTCGGTTGAAGTGGTGGTCATCTTTATCTCTTTCCAAAATATCTCTCTGTCTTTTGGGGTTGGTTTGGTGGCCATGAATTTCTTCAGTTGTTCTTTGTCATTCTAATCTCTCCATTATGATTGAAAGATACTTTTGCGAGATGCATCAATCTGGGTTGAAAGTTGTTTTCTTTCAGGACCTCAAATATCTCACTCCGAGGTCTTCTTGATTTGATGGTCTGTGTTGAGAAGTCCGCCATGATTCTGAGGCACTTTTCAGTACAGGTGATCTGTTTTGTGTCTCTAACAAGTTTTAATATTCTGTTCTTTTGCTCCACTTCTGGGATCGTGATTATTATGTATCTAGTTGAAGATTTGTTTTGATTATGGCTAGCTAGAGTTCTGTATGATTTAGTTAACTATATATCAGTTTCTTTTCCTATGCTTGGGTAATATTTAACTACTATTTCTGCAAATAGTTTTTATGAATTTTGAGTAATCTCCACCTGTTTTGTTTATACCTATTAGTCTTATATAATTTTTCTTTACATCATTTTACAGCACTTGCATTGTTATTTCCTGGATTCTTCTTATTTTAGCAGATGTTTCTTTTCATGTTCAGTAGCTGCAATTCTATTTTGAAAGTGTGAAATTGTATCCTCTGTTTCATTCAAGAGCTTTTGCCAGATTTCGGTAGAATTTTTTATGTCCTGGTTATCTGTTTGCATTTGTTTCATGTATTCTAATTCTTTCTTGTGTTCTTCATTTGGTGTCTCCATCATTTTCCCATTCCCTTCTATTTTTTGGTCTCTGTTTCCCTGAGATTTATCAAACAACTATTTCAACATTGTTTTCATTTCCTTTTTTACCTGCGAGATTATTTCTGATGTGTTGTCCTCCAGAGTCTGAAGGAATTGTTTCCTTATTTCAGTTGCTATCATCTCAGGAAATTCAGGTTTGTGACTTCCAAGTTCTTCCATGACTTTCTCTCTTAGATTTGTTTTGAGCTCACTAGAGGTCTGAGACTATCGTTTGTTTCTTCCTTTTGTCAGTTTCTTGCTGTAATAATAGATAAGTGGTGTTCAGGCCAGCAAGGCTCTCATGAGAGTGAGAGAACGGGATAGGCTCAACAAGGCTCCTGCTGTGTGGGGTTTAATGTTGTTTCTACCTTATCAAGGAAAGGGACGCAAGCCATAGTTCAAGAAGGATCCTATGATGATGAATGCAAGCTGAAGTTGTTCAAGGCTTTCTTGAGGGTGAGTTGGCACAAGATTGTGTTCCCCAACGTCCCTGCAATTTGTGTGGTTGTTACGTCTACCCTGGTGATCTTCACCTTGGGCATGGGAAGCTGGGCTCTGTGGAACTCTGATGGGAAGGCTCGATAGGAGGGGACAGGAACTGACCTACCAGGTTTCTTGTGCAGTCTTTACGGCAAGGAGGGGCAGACAAACTCAACAGTGCTCCAGAGGGAAGGCTTTCTGGTTGGTGCTAGGGCTGCTGTATCTTTAGTAGAGGCAGCTGGACTCTTCACTTTTATTCTTTAAGTTGTGCATTAAAGAGTTTCAGAGCTAAATCCAACAGTAGCTCTATTTTTAGTGTTCTGAGGTATCTCTACAAGGATTTCTATAATGGCTGCTCTAATTTATAATTCCTCAAAAATATGGAAGTTTTCCTTCTTATCTCACTCTTGCCAGAACTTACCATGTTTGATTTTTCTTCCCGTTCTCCACTGTAGCCATTCTGACATCAGTGAGATAGTATCAAATTGGAATTTTTATTTGCACTTCCCTAGTAGCTACAGATGTTTTGCGTCATATGCTTACTGGCCATTTGTAGGTTTTGTTCTAAGAAATATGTATTCAGTTCATTTTCTTCTTTATTTCTCTGTTTGGCTTTCCTGGGGGCTTGTTTTGTGTTTTGTACCATCTTAATACCCCTCTGTCAGGAAGTTCAGTGACAGAGACTGCTGTCACATGCCGTAGCCTATGTCTGCACCCTGTCAGCTGTTCTCTTTGCTGTGCATGCGTCCTATTGGTCAGTTCTCCCTGCACCTCTTGGTGCTGTTCACATCCTTTTTATGAGTCTTTTCCTGATGTTTGTTTGTTTTGTTCTATGTGATATTGGAGAATGAATACAGAGAATTTGCTTTGAGCTACATTTGCACTCCTCTTTTTTATTTTGAGACACTGTTAAATTTGCTACATTGTCCTCGCTGGGCTGGTGCTGGAGTCTTACTGCCTCAGACTTGCAGTGTGCTTGACCTACAGGCACGTGCCACTGTCATGAAGCCTTTCTGTATGGCCATGAGTTGGTGTGTTTTCCTGAGGTTTTCTAGTACTTTCCACATTTCAGGTCTGATTCTCTAGATCAAATCTAAATAAACTTTTGCATAAAGTGAGAGTGATCTAGTCTGAATATTCCATGTATAGATAAGAAATGTTTGTGTTTTCTGCAGCTTTATGTCTATTGTACCCCTTTTCAAGCACAGGTTGGCGGCAGGAGTGCTTATTTCTGTGTCTTCGTTCCATTTGCCTCCATGTCTGTTTTCGTGTCAGTGCCATGCTGATCTCATTACTGTCTCTGCAGGCATTTTGAAATCGATTTGGATTGTAGTGACAACGCTGCTCTTTTGTACACTATGGCAGCCGCTTTGCCAGCACTTGGGGTTTTCTTTGCATGGTATGAGCTTTGGGAGCACTTCCTACTTCTATGAAGTGTATTACCAGTATCTTAATGCATACTGCTTTGAACTTGTCGACTAGTTTCTGTACCAGCACTTTAACAATATTAGTCCAGGTGATCCATGAACCTGGAAGGTTTTTCTATACTCCAGTTTCTTCTTCAATTTTCTGTAACTTTCACTGTATAAGTCTTACCCTTCCTGGATAAAGCTATTCATAAGATCTTTTAAATCTATCATGAGTGGAGTTCTCTTCTGTGGTTTAATTGTTGTTGCATAAAATAGCTATTGATTTTAGTATACTCCTTTTTGACTCCATCACTTTGCTGACTTTCTCATAGCTAAGGCTTCTTGCATCATTGTTATGATCTTCTAAGTAGAGGAGCCTTTCTTCTTCACATAGTGATAATTTGATTTCTCACTTTTCTATTTATATCCCCTTTTCTTTTCCTCCTACCTAAGCACTACAGGTGAAACTTCCAGAACTTTGGTGCACACACTTTCATTCTTTCCCATTTTAGAGAAAAGCTTCCGTCTTCTGCCTTTCACTGTGACGAGACCTGCTGTTTTGTCCTATGTACCCTTTAGCTGAATGAACTAGGATCTCTCTTTGGTGTTCTCTATTTTTAGCTAATCCATGCTAATTTTCTATATTTCTAGGATATGGAAATGTTTTGATATAATTATACTGTGAATAATCATAAATTCAGCATAATTTGTACTGTGTCATCTCAGACATGTATTGTTTATTTATTCCATTCTTTTTTTTTTTCTGGAACTGGGTTTAACCACATCTTTTAATTTTATAATGGAGAGCAATATAAAATAACTTACTTCTCTTCTCCAAAATGTAGAGTTTGAAACCTTTAACTTGTCTTGTTCTATATTTTTCCATTTTATACTATGTGTGTGCTCTTGATCTAGGGCAGCAGCAAATTACTGTTTCCATATTCAATCTCAAAAATTTATAAACCTAAAGAGTCACTAGTTTTTATCCTGAATTTATATAATGATACTTATTTATCTTTTCCTGGTACATCGACCACAGTGAGTGGATCCTATTTTATTTATTTATTTATTTATTTATTTATTTAATACAAACATGTGAAAGCGTTTATTTCTTAAGCTAGTGTCCTAGTAATACCATCTTCTTTTTAAAATAATTTTATTGAGAAACAAATAGCAATGAGACAGCTCCAAAACCAATTAGTAGGACAGTTTCAATAATTAATACATTGCATATTGTTTTCTTCTTAGGGATTATTCATAGTACAAGATGCAGACATGATATCCTGTCCACAAACACTGTAGTACAAATCTTTCTATTCATAGGACTGCCCTGCTACAATGTTGTATATGGTAGGATTTCTAAATTTCTGTGTAAAAATATGTAATTGTTTATTCATATTTTGTTAATTTTTTCATTTTTTAAATTTTTTCCCTCATATTCTGTAGGGACTTAAAGTTTAACATATCCATATTTGATAGAAAATACGTGTTCCATGTTATATCTAAGATGTTTGATATTCAGACAGATAGAGAGGTTAAGCTCAAATGCCTATGTTATAGGGTAATAATAATAAGCTTCTCTTCTGGAGGGCTAACAACCTAAGTTTGAAGACCTGAAATTAGAGAAAAAGAAGGCCTTCAAGGACAATTAACATTTTGACCCTAGCCTTTCAAGGTTAGTGAGGACTGGGGACATAGGTGAACTTGTACTATAACATCATGTAACTCAGTTGTGTCACAAATTTTGTGATCAAGGAGATTTAAGGCCACAGAGGAAAGTGATCAATGATGTAGAGTGTGCCTAAGGATAGGCAAATGAAGAAAAAACATCCTCTCAGGCTTTCATAAATTGCAAATTGGTCAAGCAATGGCTGTGACTCATCCACGTGGCTGACCGTGAGAAAGGATCTACAAACTGGTGTAGGGTTTCAAGGTAAATCCTGAGGGGATTTGACTTAACTTGTCAAATACAAAATTTACATTTCTTAACTAAAATTAAATATATCAACTCAGATTCTAAAATGACAAGCAAAGCATTCATCTATATACACATATATTTTGCATGCATGTAGTTTTATACATGTACATATTTAATATCAAACCATAAACAAAGCAGTCTTGACACTAAATTATTGAAAGGACTATTAGAAATTTAAAACTATATAATGTTTTTATTACATACCAAATGCAGAATGTTTTACAACTCAAAAAATCACCATGAATGTTTTCAGAAGTGAAATATGTTTTTAGTTTCTTTGGGAGAGGAAAGCAAATGTTCCTACTCAGAGTTTCTTTGAATTAAGTGGGGCTAGTATTTTCATTTTTAGGTGAATTTTCATAATGATAGTAGGGTTAGGGAAAAATATATAAGAAATCATCAAAAAAGTAGCCTAGAACATTACACAGCTCTCCACAAATCACATATCAGCCTCAGCTGACAAATGCCAGGAGCTTGTAAAGAAAATCCCATAAAGAATGTGAAGGTTGGGGCCAGGGAGATGTCTCAGTGGAATAAGCTCTTCCCTGGCAAGTGCAAGGGCCTCAGTTCAATCCCCAGTACTGAAAAAAACAAGTGAAGGGCTGCAAGAGGATGAGGAAGGATTTCCAACACAGTGCAACGTAGTGTTTCTATAAAAGGATGTCAACTAAGAATTGGTTCATTCATTGAATATTTTGTTCTTCCAAGACGGGTTGCATTTCCAACAAGTTGAAATACTATCAATATTTGCTAAAGGTCAATTAACAGCAAAGATACTTTATGCTTAGAATTATGAATTTCATTGTAAAATAAATCAGTGAGTTTATGCTTCACCATGTGATACAGACATACATAAACAACTTCTTGTGTAATATTAATTTGCTTACTAAAATACGTATTTAAATTACTTTAATCAATGTATTTCTGTTTATTGGAAGAGATATTTAAATTATTGTGTGACATTCACATGTGTTTAGAGACTGAAAATGTGAAACCAGGGGATTTATAGAATTATAATTCTATAAATTATAACTTATAGAATTATAAATTCTTCAGAGTCCCCTTCTTTGTGTGTTTGTTTGTTTGGAATTGGGAATTCAACTCACTACCCTGGGCTACCTGTGAGGTAGGCAATGTATCATTGAGGTAGATCCACAGTCCAAGAGTCACCTTCAACTTAAAATACACCTTGGAATTTGAGTAGAATTTGTGCAAATAAAAGAGTCCATGAGCCAGGCAATAGGAGCAAATGTCAAAGATGTTCGGGGATTAGACACCATAGGAAGGCATTGCCAATGGTCACAGCATTCACCATATTTCCCTGGGCTCTGTACTCAAAGCCACGCTGCACTTCCAAGACCTCTGACATCCATGCTTTCCTGTGTACTATCTGTTTCTGCCCTGTGAGAGGACTGGCGGATTTTGACATGTGTGATGGAGTGACGGCGGTCAGAAGCATTAATTTCCCTTCTCTGAAGGAAGCAGCGAGCAGATGGAGCAGGGTGACAGAACTGTTTCTTTGTTCCAGACTGGAATATAATTTTACATACTGAGGATATTGAAAACACCCTCTGATAGTGACAGTCTAGGAAGCAGGACTTATTACAGTGGTTGAACCAGTAACCCTTGTCATTTACATCAATTTCAATGTATAATCAGAAAACATCAGAAAGGGGCATATCACATACAAAGAGCTTTCAGAAAAGAGAAAAATATCTTCCCTCAGACATGGTATTTTAGGGAAAAATGATATAAAAATTAAATATATTGTTATATTGAATACATTTAATGTGCATTCATGAAATAAAACCTGTGATGGAACTCATATTTCAAATCTTACAAATTTCAAAGCTAGTCAATAACTTTTAAGTCATAAATTTAAAACAATTTTCACTGAAGAGTGAAAATCAGAATTTACAATAATATGTAATCAACAATGAAAATCTAGAAAAGAAAAAGATTGACAAAATTCAGAGAAAGGCAGACAAGGAACATGAACTTCACATAATTCTCATGTGTGTGGAGTGGCAGAGTAAGACAAAAGTCATCAAAGTGCAATAGAAATTCCATCATAATTTCTGTAACACTAAATATGTAGTAGAGTATCTTAAGAGGTCACTTTCTTTCTGAAAAATCTCACATCCTGAGAGCAGCATTAAAATACTAAAGACAATACTGACCTCAAAATAGGAATCATCCCAACCTCTAGCTAGGTAAGGACCAGGAAGAAAATGTGGTGCCTCGCTTCAACTGTAGTCATCTGTGGGTTAGCCTGCTTCTCACATTGTTCAGGACTTTACTTAGAGCTGCATGAAGATCTTTGTTCCTGAGACAGTAAATAATGGAGTTCAGGGTGGAGGTTACCACAGAGTAGAACACAGAGCATAGCAGGTCTACAGTAGGAGAAGCATTGGAGGCTGGCTTAAGGTAAGCAACACACCTGTTAGGAGAAAGGTAATGACAACCACCAGGTGGGGTGTGCAGGTGGAGAAGACTTTGGACCAGCTCTGCCTGGATGGGATCTTCAATACAGTAGAGAAAATAAACACGTAGGAGACCACAACGCAAACCAAGCATGAGAAAACATAGATTACCTCAAGGGCCACACTGACATTGATGGCTGCATGGTCCTCAGAACAACTGAGCTCTAGTAGGGGAGGGACATCACAGAAAAATTGGTGAATCCTGTTGGAGCCACAGAACTCCAGGGAGAATGTTCAAGCTGAGTATAAGATCCCCAAGGCCCCTCCACCAAACCAGGACACAAACACCAAGTGGACACAGCACCCTTTGCTCATGACAACCTCATGGTGCAGAGGTTAGCAGATGGCAACATAGCGATCATAGGACATGGCAGTCAGGATTCCCACCTCAGACACTACTGAAAATACCAACAAGAAGACCTGAAACATGCATCCCACAAAAGAGATGGAGTCAGTCAGTGTGACTGAGCTGAGAATAGATTTAGGGACTGTAGTGGAGATGAGACACAGGTCCAAGGAGGACAAATTCCTCAGGAATCAGTACATGGGGGTGTGGAGGTGGTGGTCAAGAACTATGAGGAGGACAATGGTCAAATTCTCCAGTGTGGCCACCAGGTAGACCAGAGAGAAGAGGACCAATGCCCTGCTGTCTGTCAGTCTGAGGAGCAAGAATCTGCTCAGAACTGTCTGATTCCTCATAGCATAAATTGCAGGCAACTTGTTGAATTTAAAAGGAAAATGGTGAGATAAAAATCATATTCAGGGATGCAAGAACATGCATGTTAGTAGCATCACAACTCATAATAACCCAATACTGGAGTTGACTATTCATCAACAGAAGAATGGACTAAGAAAATATGGTTTTATGCAAAATTGCATATGACTTCACTATCTTTAAAGAAAGGTGAAGTTGAGGAGTTTAGTAGGAAAAGGGATTCACCTTGAGACCGTGTTATCAACTGAAGTAAATCAGACACAAATCTCACAAATTACGGGGTTTCATTTACATGTGAGTCTCATCGTACAAACATCTAAATAAAAAAAGATAACAGGAAATAGATCTTTTATAAAAGGGAGTTAGACAGAATAGAGGAGAAATGGATGCAGAGGTGAGTTATGTACATATATCTACTTCTCACTGTGAATGTAGTCCTTATGCACTGCAAATGTGAACTATAGCAAACAAATAAAATATACAGCCATTCATGTGTTATGTGTTTCTGCTCCTGAACATGCATTGTTTAGCATCATGTGTTAGATAAAATGTTTAAAAATATCAAGATATTAAACTTTGTGTCAAAGTATAAAATAAGGAAAGATGTAACAGTCCAAAATGATTCAATTTAAATTTATTTTGAATGAAGGAAAAAATTATTTGTGTTTCCAAAATGGTGTGAAATTACCTGATATTAATTTTCCTTCTTAACATTATAAGGATTCACCTGATACTCTACAAGAAGACCCCAAAATATCCACCAAAACCCTGCAAATTAAAGATCTAAATTCACTAGTGTAGGTGATAGATAGTCAGCAATCACAGTTCAATAGTATTCCCATACAGAAGCAGCACACTCTCAGAGAGAAGTTAAGGACAGCACCCCTTTCACAAAAGCATAAAAAAGTAAAAAGAAAAAAGAAAAATACTTAGGAGTCAATCTAAAAAGGACAGGAATGATCTATACAGTGAAAATTGCAGTATCCTTAAAAAGGGGATCAAACTGGATATGAGAAAATGGAAAGCTATCCCTGTTCATTGATAGGAAGAACCAACATCATGAAAATGACCATACTCACCAAGCTGCTATACAGATTTAATGTAATTCTAATCTAAATGCAATTATCATGCCTCACAGGTCTAGAGAAAATATTTCTAAAATTCCTATGCAACCAGAAGAGACCTAGAATACCAAAAGCAATCCTGAGCAGCAAAGGCAAGTCAGGGGCATCATAATCCCTGATCTGAAATTATACTACAAACTGCTACGATAAAATCATCATGATATTGGCAAAACAAACAAGCAAACAACAACAAAACAGGGCTGAGGATCAGTGGAGTAGAATAGAAGATGCAGACACAATCCCAATCTTGCTCCGTCACCTTATCTTTGACAAAGGGGCCCAAAATATTTACAGGAAGAGAAATAGCTACTTTAATACATTGTGCTGGAAAAATCTGGCTTTCCACATACTGAAAACTAAAACTAGGCTCATATCTATCACCATGCACTAAACTAAAGTAAAAATGCTTCAAAGATGTAGTTTTATGTACTTCTTTACTGTCTGGTATGTTTCCAGAACTGAAAATCTTGTACCACAGAAATATATGTGCACCCATGGTTATAGCAGCACAAGTTGTCATAGCTAAGTCTTGGAATGACATGTAAGTGAAAAAAAATGAGACTCACATGTATAAACATTGAGAAAAGAAAGGTAAACTGGAGACTTTTATACATAAATGGATTAAACTCAAGACTATACACATAAGTAATAAAGTAGAGTCAGAGGTGTAAACATGTTATTGTCTCACCAATATGAGAAACTGAATAAACAGGATCCACAGTGCAAGATACATATGAATCAGGAAGAAACTGTTTAAAGAAAAGACATACTCTGATCGAAGAAAGGGGAAAGATTGGAACAAAAAAAGAAAAAAAATATTTATACACAAGATATTTGAGACAGGTATACAGCTAGTTTCTTTTAGTTCATTGAAAAGCTTTGAAAAGAAAGCTTTTTTTTTTTTTTTTTTTTTTTTTTTTTTTGCAGTAGTAGGGATTGAACTCAGGACCCTACGCTTGCCAGACAATCCCTTATTCTGCTGAGATATCTCCCTGGCCCCGAAAAGAAAGCTATGGGCTAATATTGTTTGAATGAGATATCATTCCTATATCATGCATCTTGGATAAATACTATGAAGACAATAATCCATAATATATTATTTATAATTATGCTCCTACTAACCTGTTTGAAAATCTTTTTTTATTGTTATTTTTACTCTCCTAAAACAAAAAGAAATAATTTCCAGGATTGAGTGTGCAATAGCACGTGGAATGGGGTATAGGGTGGCCCCTTCTGTGAATGAGTGTTATTCTTCTTGGTCTATAATGTGCATTAGTTGAGAGTAATGAATGAAACATCTGTTGCATATTTGCAACAAAACTGCAGTATTGTTTTATTTATATATTTACTTATTTTATTAAGATTATAGAGACCACTTATTTTTCTGGAAAGAATTTTTAATTAAATGTGCAGGTGATAGTCCATGTTCGCTAATATGCAATAAGAAGGGATTGCAAGATTAAAATCTTAAGGAGAAGCTAGGTTTGGACAGTTTTGCAGTACAGTCTACATCATAGAAATTGATGCATTTTATATCAATTCTCTTCCGTATAAATTTTTTATAATAGAGGATATAGGTAAATGATCGCTTGTGGTTACTTACAAATACTTGCTATAGTACATGAACTAATGCAGTATCTTAATTCAATACAAAAAATATCTACTAAACCTGAGAATGTACTGCAAGCATTGTCACTGGACAGGTAAGCCGTGCAGAGTACTGGAACGTGTGCACAGTTGTAGCACTCACTGCTGTCGCTCTCACGGTGTTCATGAGCACACATCACGGAGCACAGTGCTCGCTTCAAAGGCTCCCTTCACCTCCCTTCTCACCTTTTAAGTTTTGAGTATCTGGATAAAGGTCTCCCCCAGAATGCTTTGCATACAGGGGCAGTTTTTATTCTGCAATACGAATAGGAGTTATTGTTAGCTCTTCTGGGAAAGCATTTTTAAAAAGACATCATCAATGTCCATTACATTTTATTCCTTAAAGTTTCACCTTTTTCTTCCAGGAATAAGAGACCAGCACCTGCTGATTTTGCAGCCCTTCTTTGCCCAGCCTGCCATACTGAAATCCGTTGCTAATTTGGACATCAGGTGGCTGAACTATTTATAATGGAACCTGAACAAATGTCTCTCTGTGAGAGGATAATCCTTAACTTTGGAAATGTGTTTGTCCATTCATTAGAAAGACACGTGAGAAGAAGAAGTGAAAGCTAAAAGTGAAATATTTATCATTATACAGTGATTTAACAATGAACAAATTCCTCCCTTATGCAAGAAATTAAGATCCATGCCCCGGGACTGCATAGAAAATTTAATTCCTTGGTCTAGATGATATTATAGCACTGACACTTCTGCTGTTGTTGTTCAGGGTCTCCTACGCAGCTAGAACTCATAGCAATCCTCCTGTTTTCAGCCTCCCCAGTGCTCAGATTAGGGAGTGCGCCACCACACCAGGACTTGGTCATCAGCTCACCATGCCCAGGGGCAGGGCCAGTGCGGCATGTGGTGCCAGGGATCGAAAACCAGCCCCTGCAGTTGCCTAATCAGGCGCTTGTTCTGCTGAGCTATCTCACGGCTGACATCATTTTGACTCTAGTTATGTAGCACAGCACAGAGCATGAGAGCCAGTTTGAAAAAAAGTACTTTAAAATGCACAGCGGCGTTGTGCAGAAAGGAACGAAACCCAAGACTAAGGAGACAGTCAGAAATGTTCTACGGAGGACTCTTCCAGCACTGAGAACCAGCCCATATTGAGCCAGTACCCTCACATAGATGGGCACCGAGTCCTCTTGGCTTGCGGCCCCTGGATGCTCACGGTGAGGCTGGGCTTGTTCTCCCTCTCGGGTCCTCCTGCCCCTAGAACCCTTTGTCCTTTCCATCACTGCAGTGACGGCTGTATTTGTTAGGACAGACGTTCTCCTCCTCAAGGTTACAGGCATTTCCGGGAAGACTCAAAGGTCAGCTCCTGCCGGGTCACGCAGCAGTTCCGTGGAGCACGCGCTGGCTCTGCGCCCTGGGGACTGTGGGCCTCTGTCACCTACGGCACGGGCCAGACCTGTGGGTTTCTTCTCACGCTGCCCTGAGAGCTGTGAGGGACAAAGACTGCCAAACTTCAAGGTCCTCACTTGGTACACGCGGCTGCCTGAGGAGTTCTTCACTCCTAAAGATCCCTTGAGGATTAGTTAGCACCTTAATTCCCTGGCTCCTCAGAACCTGCCTGGTTTGTGCTCTCATAGAGCAGAATCTTTTGGTCAGCGTGGCCCAGTCAGAAAGGGTAGGGTAGGGTCCTCTGTCCCTACCTGGAAGACAGGCTCAGCCTTTCCATGCATCCTGCGGAGAAGCCGTGGCTGTCCTGTGCTCATTTCGCATCTCCGACCAGCTCCCCCCTCTCTGTCTCTCACTAGAGTGCATCTCTAGACGTGGAGCTGGGAAGGAGAGGAGGGGAGGGCTCACCAGAGCAGATTCCTTCTCCAACTGAGGCCTAACTTCCAAGAATAAAAGCCTCTACGCTAACGTGTGAACTCTGCCGTTACTACTTTCACAAATAAAATTATTGCTATTTTGACACCAATGATCCCATAATTGACTATTATGAGTTGACTTGAAGATGATATTCACAAAATTGATAAAACTAATAATACTAGAAGGGATGCTTTAAAATCACTTAGTCAGAATCCTGTGTTAAGAGGAAAAGAGCCATATTTTAATGTTCAATGTAACTTAATACATTTAAAAGAGAACATGGAAATTTCTTCCACACCATTTAAGTGCAGTCTCCATCAAGAAGACGGATGGAACACGAACTCTCTCTGTTGCTACTTTAACTTCACATTTGCTTACAGAGATGAAGAATTAATAATAGAAAAGCAACGTTGACTAGGTTGTAAAGAACGATGAATCACTGTTTTGCTTTGATTTTATTTTAATGAAAGCAGAAGAGAATAACATAAAAGAGGTTAGACAAAAGGAAAAGCAAAATGAATCTCTAAATGTCTTTTCAAAGAAGAAAAGCTGAAAATAAATTACTGGTATATATGGGACTTGAAAGCACCATTCTTCACAAGTGCACACATGCCAGTGCACACTCACAAGTACACACACGCACACACACGCACACACACACACACAAAATACACACTCTGCTGCTCAGATTTGTGCCTTGGAAGCCAGCCTGGCACTTTGCAGTTATCATGGAAGGAAAACATCTTCGTTATTCCTGCCTCACGGGATGTGCTCATCACATTTTGCTAGTTACTTTCTGAGGCTGAGTTTCCCTTCACATGCTTTATGAAGATGTACGTACATTTGTGATACATGGCTTTCCTGAAGGAGTTCTGGAAAAATCTTCAGCAATATAGCAGTGATAAGATAAGAAATGAGGAAGGTTAAAAACGTGAATGGAATGGAAGGAGCTAAGGAGTGAAGATCACGTAACACATGTGCTTACAGAGGCCTAAAGGTTGTACTTAAAGAGAATAGGGGTACAGCGTCACTTGCTTCTCATCACGTGTTGAAGCAGCACTGCCTTTTATTGCACCACGTGGTGCATGGTAGGTGACAAGCTGAAGACAGTGCGAGTCAGAAGCTCTGTGAGAAGAGGGATGGACTTCTGAGCACTAAGGGTGCTCCCTCCGGGTGCCTGCTGAAGGCTGGAACAGCAAGCATCTGGTGTGATGTGGAGCACACAGCATCCTAGCTGGTGGCTTAAGCAGTGAGGGGACCATCTCATGAATCAGAGTGGAGAAGGGAGTAATGATGAAGGAGCACGGTGAAAGGAGCAGGATGGAGAAGTGAGGAGGGAGAGGGAGGGAGAGGGAGAAAGCTGCACGTGGCAAGGAGCTGTGGGAGGGAAAACACTTGGTGAGAAAAGGATTCTCTTCATTTGGAAGAAAATGTAAGCAGAATTTAGCAGAGTTTTTTCTTTTTTCATTTATGTTTTTGGTACCAGGTCTCACTACCTAGCTCCAGCTGATAG
Source organism: Octodon degus (assembly GCF_000260255.1). NCBI lineage: Eukaryota > Metazoa > Chordata > Mammalia > Rodentia > Octodontidae > Octodon > Octodon degus. Next base: position 276,963 of record NW_004524956.1, read on the forward strand.
TGATCCTCCTGCTTTCAGCCTCCCCAGCGCTGGGATTACACACATGCACCACCACACCCAGACTTGGTCTCCTGCTCAGCACACCCTGAGGGCATGGCAGGTGGGATCAGGGATTGAACCCTGGTCCCTGCAATTGGCAAACAGGCACTTAATCCACTGAGCTATCTCACTGGCCAGCAGTTTTCTTATAAGTTCTTCTCCTCAGCCCAGATGAACCCAGTCAGTGACCAAGAATGGATAAACAACATTCTCAATGAACACTTGTACCTGACTTCATAGAAACCATCCATTGCACTGGGGTGATTTTCTGAGAATTGTGGAAAGAGAAAAAATGAGTGAGATTCCTGTCCTGTGTCTCAGGCAGTTCTGAGTTGTCGAGGAAGGGGCAGGTCCTTTAAAGCACTGGCAAGCTGACTTTGCCTGGGCTTTTCCCAGATGGCTGCACACTGGCTGTGCACCATACCTTCTGGATCCCAGTGCTTTAGGGACCAGGCCATGGGCTTAGGGATGCTAGCTGCTCCCACTGCCCATCCCTCCAGGGAGACAGAGGAGAGTTCTGGGGCTCATTAGAATCAATGTGCAGCAAAGCTATCATGTACCAAATGCCTGAACCCATGGAAATCATGTGCTCCAGGGAAAGTAGTAAATGAAGATCTTCACCCGTGATATCTCAGGGCAGTAATATTTGCTCAGTTTCAACTGAGAAGAATGCTAAGAGTCATAGTGCTATGACTTTGGGGACTCCAAAAGGATTTTGTTGGTGTCCTCAGTCCACCAAACTTTTCTAGGATAAGCAATTCTCCCCTTGGACTTAAGGTAGCTTGCAGTGGACACAACTTCCATACCTGCTCTCACTGTGCCGCACACACCTGAATAGGAGTTTCCCATGCCCGAGGCATGCCCAGCTTCTTAGGTGCGCTTCTGGGTTTGGATGACCTGTCAGGAGCTTCTAAAAGTCCTGTCTCCCTTTGGAAGTTACTAGGAAAGACATTCAGGGTGGGGTTTTCCAACTGTGCCCTAAGTGGGGTTAATTTGCAGAGCCTGTCCTATAATATTCCTCTTGTATTCTAGTAACAACTGTGTAAAGTCCCCCTCATTACTGATGATTTTTCCTCAAGTTATTGCTTGCCAGATATGGTGGATGATTCACTCCTCATGTTGCCTATTTCTAGAACCTTCTTATGGAAGCCCCCCATTTTTCTGGAGTTGAGGTTGAGTTGGAATTTCTTCCTGATTCTTGCTTGGAGTCCTTGTGGTGCTTATGGACCCAGGCATGGTTGTTCCAGGAACTTCAGCACCCATTCCTCAGTTTCTTAAAAATCCACAGGCATTGGAGTGGGATGGGCCCCAGCCAGTGCAGACACGGACGCAGCATTGTTGCACACATGGGAAAATGAAGATGGCACGTTCATCTTTAAGTCTTCAAGAAATCCAGGAATGTTTTATAGTTTCCACATATTTGGTAAACACATCACTACATGTGTCACAGTTTTTATCCAAACCTGTATTCATCTGTTCAGCTGCCAAAATGAAACAACTCAGACAGGACAGATTCTTCAACACACACAGTTTGTCACACTCCCCAAAAGTGAAGTCCATGATCAGCGTATGTTGGGGGTTGGGAGCCCTCTGAATCCGGTCCCTGACTGTGCTGACCCATCCTGCAACCTCATCCCATGGCCCTCTGCCTGTGTGCACGTGTGTGTAACCTCTGGACTCTCTCCGCATTCATGACTACCTGACCATTGTAGGTACCAGTAACCCTGTCCACCTTCACCCTACTGGCCCCCTTTTATCTTAGTCACCTCTTTAACAGGAATGGCTTCAAACACAGTGCAATCATCTGAGATATCAGGGATTAGAACCTCAACACCGAATGAGGTTCACCCAGACCACAATATAAATGATATTGTCCTGTTTTTCATCTATTTATCATAACCATACAATAAACATATTTTATTATGCAACACTTTAAACTAATATACTAGCTTTCATAGGTCTTTTCCAGGTTTTTACCTCAAGACTTGTTGACTTGCTGAATGGGTGTAGATCAAAGAAAAATGCTTGTCTGCCATACCAGGGGCTACAGATTTGATGCCTACCACAGAAAAGAAGCAAATGAGTTGATTGATTTCTAGTGTACGCTTTTTTCCTAAAATTTTGTTTCTTCATCCTACGCACACTTTTTCTTTCCTTCTTGAAATACTGAGAGGTATAACAAAAAGATAATAATAATAATAATTTTTTCTCTAGATCTACAGGATAACATATTCTGTTCTTCAGTATCAAGGATGATGCTGCCTTTGGGATTTTGGTGATTTGGTTGGCTGGTTGGTTTCTTTTTTTTTCCTGTGTTTTTAACAAAGGTTTATTGTTTACATTTTAAATTTTTATAATTTTTTAATGTGAAGAATAAAACAAGAGCAAGAAAAGCAAAAGCAAAGACAGAAACAGGATGACATAATACATACATTACAGATTTTTAAAACAAGAATATCAGATTAACAGTGATTGATATGTTATCTATTTTTATCGGCAAATTGGTTGCTCACATTAACAGATATAGTTATGCAAGATGTCAGATATGATTGAATATTACCAAACGATTTCAAGAAAGCTCAAATTTTTATTCTTTGTCGTTTATTTTTTCTTTCTTTTTCATTTTTGGATTTTAGGGAAGGGTCTACAGAGTGTTTAGGGTCTTACAACTAGATCAGACTCACAGTGATTCACCTGTTTACAGTCTCCCAAGAGCTGGGATTACAGGGGAGCACCACCATACCCAGTCTCAATTACCATCTCAGTGTGCCCCAGGGGGCAGGATTGGCCCAGCAGGCCCAGGGATTGAATCCCCAGCCCACCAGCTTCCAGGGACTTTAATTCACTAAGCTATATCACCAGCCCCTCTCTTTCATTTTCTTTTAGTACTTTTTAAAAAATTACTTTAAAGAGAGTTGTCTTAGTTACTTTTTACTCGTTGCTGGGACAAATATCCAACACTCAGAAGGAAAGAAGGAAAGGTTTGTTTAGTTCACAGTTACTGGAGGGTTCAGTCCATATTTTGCTGATTCCAAGGCAAACAACAGCAGTTCATGTCACAGAAAACAATGAAGAGCAGAGGAGGAGCAGCAGCTGCGGTGTCCATCAAGCCTGTCTCTTCCTTCTATGCTGCTGTGAAGACCGCAAAGACCAGTGCTCCAAGATGATCGTAGCTCCTTCAACGTGGCATGGCTGTAAAGTTCACGCTCCTCTGAAGACTGGGACTTCACGCAAACTGGGACAGGGCAGCAGGAAGCCTTTCTCAATTCCTGGGCCCTGCCCACCTACAGGGCTAGGCCCCCACTCTGAGAACTGCTGGAACTGATTCAGCCAAGTTGACACAATGCATCAAGACAAGAGTATAGTACTAATTTTTTTAATGCTCTTTCTTTTTTTCATAATTTTATTGAGAAACAAATAGCAATGAGACAGTTT
>NW_004524956.1:281765-289021 GCF_000260255.1 Octodon degus
ATTTAGAAGACCAAAATGGCAGGTATTTCAATCATGGCTTTAGCATTACACATGGCTATCCTCAGTGTAGCTGCTTCATTCACAGATATCAGCATAATGCGTTTTTACTTTAGTTTAGTGCATGGTGATAGACCCAAGTCTGTTTTAATTTTGGGCATTTAGAGAGGCAGTTTTTCCAGCACCATTTGTTAAACAGGCAATCTTTCTTCCAATGAATATATCTGGTCCCTTTGTCAAAGATAAGGTGTCGGACAGTATTTGTAGTTGTATCTGCGTCTTCTAGTCTACTCCACTGATCCTAAAGTCTGTTTTTGCCAGTACCATGCTGATTTTATCACAACAGATTTGTAGCATAATTTCAAGCCAAGGATTGTAATCCTTGGAATACTAAGGCAAGGATTGTAATGGCTTGCCTTAGTGCCCATTATTACTTTTACTATTCAAGGTCTTTTATGGTTCCAAATAAATTTTAGGAATGATTTCTCTAGGTCTGTGAGGTATGTTGGTGGCATTTTTTTTTATAGGAATTGCTTTAAATCTGTATAACACTTTTGGGAGCATAGCCATTTTCACAATGTTAGTTCATCCTAACCAGGGGTAAGTAATATCTTTCCATTTTCTGAAATCTTCTGTATTTTCAGAATCCTGCAATTTTCATTGAATAGCTCTTTTACTTCTTTAGTTAGATTAATTCCAAGGTATTTCATTTTCTGTGGTGCTGTTGAAAATGATATTATTTCTCTAAATTCCTCATCAATGTGTTTGCTATCTGTGTAGAGGAATGTTATTGACTTTTGGGTATTGACTTTGTATGCTGCTATGCTATTGAATTTGTGTATCAAATTTAATAGTTCCTTGGTGGAGTTTTTTGGGTCTTCCAAGTAGGGTATTATGTCATCTGCAAATAATGACAGTTTAACTTCTTCTTTACCTATTCTTATTTCTTTTATTTCTCCCTCTTGTTTAATGGCTCTAGCTAATAACTCCAGAACTATATTGAATGGGAGGGGTGATAGAGGACATCCTTGTCTTGCACCAGATCTGAGAATAACAGATTTCAGTTTTTCTCTGTTTAGAATTATATTAGCTGTTGGGTTGTGATGGATGGCTTTTATCAAATGGAAGCAGAGGCCTTCTGTTCCAATTTTCCAAACAACTTTGAACATGAATGAGTATTGGACTTTGTCAAAAGCCTTTTCTGCATCAATTGAGATGATCTTGTGATTTTTAAATTTTGCTCTATTGTTGTAGTGTATTACATGTATAGATTTTGAATATTTTAGCATCCTTGTGTTCCTGGGATGAATTCTACCTGGACATGGTGTATGATCTTGACGATTTGATGTATTCTATTTGCTAGGATTTTATTGAGGATTTTTGCATCTATGTTCATGAGGGAGTTCGGCCTGTAGTTCCTCTTTAGTTGTTTCTTGCTCTGCTTTTGGTATCAGTATACTTGCCAGCAGGAATGATTTTGGAAGAATTGTTTCCTTTTCAAATTCATTGAAGAGTTTGAGGAGTGTAGGGATTATGTCGTCTGTAAATTTCTTTTAGAATTCAGCTGTGAATCCACCAGGACCTGGACTTTTCTTTCTTGGCAAGCATTTTATTACATCTTATATTTCATTGGCTGTTATTGGGCTGTTGAGAGTGGTTATATCTTGTCGATTCAGTTGTGGTAATTTGTACCTTTCTAGGAATCTGTCCATTTTGTCTGGATCTTCTATTCTGTGAGTGTAAAGATTCTCAATGTAGCTATTGATAATCTTCTGAATTTCCACTGGGTCTGTGGTGATACACCCTTTTCATTCTTTATTGCTTATATTTGAATTTTTCTTTCCTCATTTTGATGAGATTAGCTAGGGGCTTTTCAATTTTATTTAGTCTTTGAAAGAATCACCTTTTTGATTCATTAATTACTTGAACTGTTTTCTCTGTGTCAATTGAATTAATTTGTGCTCTAATCTTTATGATTTCTTCCCTTCTTTCAACTTTGGGTTTGGTTTATTGTTCCTTTTCTAGATGTTGGAGGTGCAACATTAGGGTGTTTATTTGTTCCAGTTCTGTTTTCCTAATGTACAAATTCACAGCTATGAATTTCCCTCTGAGAACTGCTTTCATCATATCCCATAGATTCTGGTAAGTTGAAGTTGAATTTTCATTGAATTGTAGATGTTGTTGAATTTCTTTTTTTAATTTCATCTGTGACCCATTGATTGCTGAGTAGGGTGTCATTTAATTTCCATTATTTATTTTCTCCTTTCTTTTGTCATTCATATCCAGTTTTATTGCACTGTGGTCAGCTAATATGCATGGGATATTTTCTCTTTTCTTGCATACACTTAAGCCAGACATATGGCCTAGTATGTGGTCTATTTTAGAAAATGACCTATGCACATCTGAGAAAAATGTGTATTCAGCTGTGGTTGGGTAGATCACTCCATACTTGTTCACCAAGTCCATTTGTTCCAGGCTCTGGTTTATTTCTGGTACTTCTTCGCTAATTTTTTGTCTGGCTGACCTATCTTTTTGGGATAAGGGTGTGTTAAGGTCTCCTGCTAAGATTGTGGTATTGGATATTAGATTTTTCATGACCAGTAAGATTTGTCTTATATAGTTGGGTGCTCCTGTGTTTGGTGCATAAATATCTATGAATGTTACCACTTCCTCTCGGATTTTTCCCCTAACCAGTATATAGTGGCCTTCTTTATTTTGTTTGATCATTCTTGGTTTGATGTTGAGACTGTCTGAGAACAGGATTGCTACCCCTGCTTTTTTCTGAGGTGCTGGGTTATGTAGTGTTGTTTTCCATACTTTGACTTAGCCTATGAATTTCTTTATGCATAAGTGTGCTTCTTGTATACAGCACATAGTTGGATTTTGTTTCCTAATCCACTGTGCAGTCTATTTCTCTTCATTGGTGAATTGAGTCCATTTACATTGATGGTTATAATTGAGATGTGTTGGCTCATGATTGACATGTTATTTACCTGCTGTTGTTTATTCGTCTTTTCCTGTGTTTAATTGTTTGCCCTATTTAGTGGGTTCCTTCTGTTCTTGTTGGTGGGGTTCTGCTCATTTTGGTCCCTATCTAGAACATCTTTCAGGAACCTGTGTAGAGTTGGCTTTGTCATCAGGAAATTCTTTATTTGTTCTTTGTCATGGAAGTATTTCACTTCTTGATCAATCTTGAAAGAGAGTTTTGCAGGGTATAGTAGTCTGGGCTAGAATTTGTTTTCATAGAGAACTTGAAGTACTCTGCTCCATGCTCCTCTTACCTTCATGGTTTGTTAAGAGAAATCTGCTATAATTCTGAAGGGTTTTCCTTTGATTGTGATCTACTCATTTTCTTTCGTAGCTTTCAGTATATTATTCTTGTGCTGGATTTCTGGGATCTTGACTATTATATGTCTCGCTGTGTTTTTAATTGTGTTGAAATTATTCAGCATTCTGTATGCTTTCGTTATCTCAATGTCAGATTGTTTCTTTATATTTGGCAAGCTTTCTACTATTACTTCTGACCATATTCTATTTATATCATTTGTATTGACTCCTTCTTTCTCATTGATGCATATTAGTCCACATTGTTCATCTTAGCATCATCTTGCAGTTGACAAATTATTTTTTCCTGTATTCTAGTTGTTTTTTTTTTCTTTTTTTTTGGCAGAGCTGGGGATTGAACTCAGAGCCTTGCGCTTGCCAGGGAAGCGCTGATTCCACTGAGCCATTGCCCCAGCCCCTATTCTAGTTGTTTTTAAGAGATCTTTTCCTACCCTTTCAGTAGCTGTACCAGCATCTTCAGGATCTGAAACTGTGTCTTCACTATCACTCAAACAGTTTTGCAGGCTTATGATTGAGATTTTAAGTTCCAGCATATCTCTTTGGCTCTGCTTCATGTGATCTATTTCTTTCTTGTATGCTTGTTCAAGGAATCCCTCATTTTTCTTATCTCCTCTATTTTTTTATCAATGTCTTCTTTAGAGGTAGTTATTAATTCTTTTACTGCAGAGTTTTTCAGATTGAGTTTCCTCCATATGTTTCTGTGTTTGATTCTTTACTTCAGATGGTATGAATTCAGAAATTTCTTTTTTTAATTCAGAAATTAATTCTGCTTTGAGTTTCTCTATATCTTTCTGTTGTTGCTTATTTACTTTCAACGCTGTTAATTCATACATTTCAGGTGAGCTAGTGTCCTCTGCACTTGTTCTGGGTGGGCACTGGGTTTTCCCCATATGTTTCTGTATTTGATTCTTTACTTCAGATGTTATGACTTCAGAGATTTCTTTTTTTATTCCAGATATTAATTCTGATCTGAGTTCCTCTATACCTTTCTACTGTTGCTTCTTTACTTCTGTCATTATTAATTCATACATTTCAGCTGAGCTAGTGTCCTCTGCACTTGTTCTGGGTGGGCTCAAGGCCTGAGATTGCATTTTACTCCTTCTCTTTGTCCTTTTGTATAGCACTGATTTCTGACCTTTGGTGTAGAGCTTTGGTGCATTTATAACCTTAGCACTTAATGAAATTCAGGTGCAAATCTAGGAAGTTTAAGTTTTTGTGCTTGGCTTGGGCCTAGCTGTTGTGTTCAGTGTCTTCCTGCTGTGCCCCTCTGTTGTGCCCCTAGCCCACACACTAGCTGGTGCCTGGGCTTGAATTGGATCTAACGGTCTTGAGAGAGTTGCAGAATTTCTCACTCACTCGGAGGGCTTGGAGGTGGGGACTCCAGAGGGATGGAGGGGCCCCAAGGCCAGGGCAGATGGTCTCACTCAGGAGACGTGTCTGGGTTTTGGTCCAGAGTGGTCCTGTGGGCACAGGAAAGCCAGAAGCTCTCCCACACACTCACTGAGTCTTGGCTGGGCTGGATCTGGGGGTCCCGAGAGCATCACAGAAGCCCTCACTCACTTGCTGGGCTTGAGGGTGGGGGCTCTGGAGGCCCTTATGTCAGGGCCTGGCCTGGGCTTGATCCGGGGAGATCCAACCAACACAGGGGAGCACAGGAGCTCAACCTCACACTCACTGGGCCTGAGCTTGGGCTGGATGGGAGGGGTGGAGGTTTCCCTCCTGAGAGTGAGAGAGCAGGGTAGAAAGAGTCTGGAGAATGCGGCAGAAGGACTCACTCAGGGGCTGGCCTGGGCTTGATCCAGGGAGATCCAACCAGTGCAGGGGAGCACAGGAGCTCACCCCCACAGTTGCTGGCTGAGCTTGGGCTGGATGGGATATGTGGAGGTTTCCTGAGAGACCGGGTCAGAAAATCTTTTGGTCAATTTATAATGATAAATGTTTTACTTTTTACTTTGTGTATAGACATCACATTGTTTTCTCTGTCCATTCATCTATGTGTGGATATGTAAACCACTTATGGAGTTGAGCACCAATGAGCTATGATGACAAAAACGTGGGTGTGCTAGAATCCTTGTGATTTGATATTTCTAACTCACTATTTTGCTTTTAGATTCAGCAGCTGACCCATAACTTTGCACTTTGAGGAATCAGACAGTTCTGAGCATGCTCTTGTTCCTGAGACTGACAGACAGCATGTGTTTCCTGGGGCTGCAGACTGCACCTCTTCTCTCTGTTCTACCTGGCAGCCACACTGGAGAATGTGACCATTGTGCTCCGCACAGTTCTTGACCACCACCTCCACATCCCCATGTACTACTTTCTCAGTCATTTGTCTTGCTTGGACCTGTGTCTCATTTCCACCACAGTGCCCAAGTTTATTGTCAACTCAGTCACTCTCAGTGACTCTACCCCTTTTGTGGGATGCATGTGCCAACTCTTCTTTGTGGTATTTTTGGTAGGGTCAGAGGTGGGAATCCTGACTGCCATGTCATGATTGCTACGTTGCCATCTCTCACCCTCTACATTAGGGGTGGTCATGAGCAAAGGGTGCTGTGTCCTGTTAGCAGCTGTTTCCTGGCTCAGTGGAATGATCCTTGGGATTTTGTACACAGCTGCAACATTCTCCTTGGAGTTCTGTGGCTCCAACAGGATTCAGCAGTTTTTCTGTGATGTCCCTTCCCTACTAAAGCTCAGTTGTTCTGAGGAGCATGTAGTTATCAATGTCAGCGTTGTCCTTAGCATCTTCTATGGATACTCACGTTTCATTTGCAGTGTGGTCTTCTATGTGTTTATTTTATCTACCATGTTGAAGATCCCAACCAGGCAGAGCTGGTCCAAAGCCTTTTCCACCTGCACACTCCACCTGGTGGTTGTGGTCACCTTTCTCCTAACAGGTGCTGCTGCTTGCCTTAAGCCAGCCACCAACGCTTCTCCTGTTCTAGACATGCTGTGCTCTGTGTTCTGCTCTGTGGTAACACCCATGCTGAACCCCACTATCTACTGTCCAAGGAACAGGGACCTTCAGTCAGCGCTAGGTAAACTTCTAAGGAATGCCAGGCATGAACTAGCAGAAAGATGAGCACAGTATAACTGTGACAATGCATACTCTTTCCTTCCCTTCCCAGCTAGCTGTTGGGAAGAGTCCTGTTTAGAGGTCCAAATATCCTTGGGTCTTCTCATGGACATTTTTGTTTCAGGGGAAAGTATGCCATCTCCTTTGCTTCTTCACTTTACAGCTTTTGTATTAGAGTAAGTACCATTTTTATCTATTGTGCCTTTGTTGATTTTTGTTCTGAGTCTCCCATTCTATACACAAGAGAGTTATGGGAACATCTCTTTCCTCTTATCATTCATCTTGCTAGCTCACTCTGTATTTTCTCAAACTTTATTTTTCTAGATTTTTCACTGTGCTTTGCAGTTTGCATCGACTGGGTCTTACTGTTTTTCTTATTTCCATTCTTGAATGAAAATAGCTTTATATTAAATTTATAATTAAATACAATTGTATAATCTTAAACTATCCTTGATTTTATCATAGAATTTAATTGTTGAATTCATATTATATTAGGGAGTCTATATAATAATGGAATTAGTCTTTTATATCATTGTATTTTCTTAAATAAATTATGTTTCTGGGAACAGATTTTTTTCTTTTATGAAAGCTATGTGTATCTAACATGAGCATTCCTGAAGTTTTCTGATTGTACAGTGGAATTTATGAAATTGGCAAGGCTACTTCTCCCAACATTGTGATAAGTTTTGCATCCTTCAGATTCTCAGTATTACAAGGATATCTGATATCCTCAATATGTAAAATTATGTTAATCCCTGGCTGAGGACACAGTTCTCTCCTCCTTCTCACTGTGCTTAGTGCTTACTTCAGAACAGGGAATTTCTGTAAACAAGCGCATCAC
>NW_004524956.1:289121-303830 GCF_000260255.1 Octodon degus
ATTATATATTAGACTTTTTTTTTTTTTTTTTTTTTGGAACCGGGAATTGAACTCAGGCCATTGCCTTGCCAGGGAAGTGCTTATTCTGCTGAGCCATTTCCTCCACCCCACATTAATGCTTGTTGACCATCAACACTCCATCACAAACCTCAACATCTGCCCGCCATCCCACAGGGTAAGAAGTAGCAGCCCACAGAGAAGCTGAGATCTCTGCGGCACAGGAACGTGCATCAGGATATAGATCCAGAGCCAATAACACGGAATGCGGCAAATCCTGTGGCCAATGGCAAGGCCATCTTCATGCTCTTCCCAGTAAACATCATTGACATTTGCTTCTCTTGTAAGGATTCTTCGCTAAAGACTTGAAGTTAGAGTTGAAATTCAAAGTGTCTTTTAAATGGGTGACTGAGAAAATATAAAATACCTAGTTTCACATTTTTGATCTCTTAAAACCTTACATGTGCATGTCAGCAACTACCTTAGTCATCTCTTCCAATAAAACATAAATACACTGATTAAAGTAATTTAAAAATCTATTATAGTAAGCATAAAGTTCTAAATGGAATGGTAATGTACAAACTTTCTTTTACAATGAAATGCACAATATTGAGCCTGAAACATCTGCTTTTTTATTTCCCCTTTAAGTGTTGATGTGAATTCAACTTATGTCAAATTCAAAGTATATTTGAATAAAAATATTGTATTAAATAAGCATTTAAACTATTAGTTGAATTTCTTTTATGGAATTACTGATTATAATATGAGAACATTTGTGCAGTTGAGTTGCAAGGCATTGAAGAATCAATACCTCTTTGGTATTACAGTATTACAATGAATGAGGAATCAAATATGTATGCAGAAGTCATCACAAATAAAACTAATGCTTTTAGGGATGTGGCAGCCAGAAGAATGGAAACTGAGTGGACTTAGGATGTTTAAATGTGATTTCAATACCTTTATAGCAAGAAATGCAATTTTTTATTTTGAGAAGGTCAGTCAAATTCCCTCAGGATTTACCCTGATCCTTTGTAGATCCTTTGTCAGGGTAATCCAAGTGGATGAATCACGGCCATTGCTTGACCAGTTTGCTATCTGTGAAAGCCTGAGAGAATATTTTCTCCACGTGACTCTCCCTAGGCACACTTTACATCATTTTTCACTTTCCTCTGTGGCCCAATAGTCTCCTTAAACAGAAAATTTGGGACACAACTGAGTTACGTGATGTTACAGTGCAGGTTCTACAGCAGCAAAGTATAAAAACAAAGTATAAAAAGTAAAAACCATATTAATATGCTGAGGTGTAAAAGGCTGAAGTCAACAACTTCTGACATTGACAGTCTTATGGATAACCCACTACTATTATGGATTACTGGACTATATTGGAGTATTTTGCTGAATTCACACACCTACAATATTTAAATGACAATGGAATACCCATCTCTGACAAAACTAAAAAAAGGGCATACAAATTAAAGACCATTTTGTATCTGCATATTCAAAATAAGTAGGATAGATATACAGCTACTTTCTCTTAATTCAATGAATAGAGATTTGTGCTAATAGTGTTTGTGGGCAGGATATCATGTCTGCATCTTGTACTACGTATGAATAAAAATAACCACTAAGAAGACAACAATATGTAATATATTAATTATTGAAGCTGTCCTAATTGGTTTTGAAACTGTCTCATTGCTATTTGGGTCTCAATGAAATTATGAAAAAAACAGAAGAACTCAATAAATAAATAGAAAAAATAAATTTAATTTCAGAAGAAGTATGGCTGGTATTCAACAGTTTTATAATTATTGTAGGTCAACTCTGCTTGGCTCTGCACTGAGTCTTATCTAATCCGCTTGTCTGCCTTCACATTCATTATGTTATTTTCTTTATAAACTCCTAACATTTGTCAGCTGAGACTGTGCTATTGCTAATTCATTGCATCAACTTGAGAAGCTTAACTAAGTATCCAACTGTTGTGCATCCTACTGTTTAGAGAACATAACCTTAGGAGGCTGTTTACAGCATAAAATGTTGTAATAGCTGATAAATAGTGTTAATTTGAGAAGTTTAGATATTTAATTTAGTGATTTAGTAGAGGACTAGGGTCTCACTTTTTAAACATCCTAAAATTGTGCAAGAAAATTGCACAGATTGGATGTGTGTACTGTACCCTCCTCAGGGTGGGTTTTCTGCCTATAACATAAGGGAGGAAAAGAGACTTGTTCTCACCCATTTTGCCATCTTGTTTCACTATCTTCTCTCACTGTGAATGGTTGTCCCTCAGCTATGCTACCTTGCCTTGGAGACGTCTTTTTACAAGCTGAAACTCCATGCACTGGGAGCTAAATCAACCTTTCCTCCTTTACCTTTGGGTGTCAGTTATTTTATTGCAGCAAGGAGAGAAAAATAACGAAGACAGGCTGAGACAGAATTCATGGACAGCCTGCAAGTTTCCAGGTCACTCCTATGGAACCTTCTCATATCTGACCTGAAATACTACTGGTGTGGTGATTCACATGCCAAGAGGAATTATGGCATCCACTTAATTCAAAACTTAATTGGGAATAGTTACTTTTCTCAGACTGTGTAACAAAGCATGTATCACTTGTCTGGAAATAATCATGGTGAAATTCTATGAGTTTGTAGAAGATTCTGGCTTTGGTATGATGTAAAATAAACTTATTTCTGATACTTCTTTTAACAATGTAAGATGTATTGTTTGTTGCATATATGTTTGAAGACTTTGGTAGACTCAAAGTTTTATTTTTTATTTAAAGCAAATACATATCCCATGTTAGTGATTGAACTGTGCACTCAACGTAAATGGATTCACATTGACTGTGGCTTGCATGCCAGGGAATTATCAATAAACATCATTAGGTATAAAAAGGATGACAGATAACTGGCTCTTTTGATTTAAACATTTTTGAGATTAATATCTGGAAACATTAATTTCTGGCTGCCCTAAAAAAGAGCATACACTTAGAAAAGTAGGGAGAAGAGAACAAAAAATGATTTCATAATGTATGTTGTATAAAAGAAGTAGATTTTTATTCTCATGTTATACATTATTAATTTAAAAGAAGTTCCTAAGAAAAAGAAATAAAACATTACTAATGAGGAGAATGATACATGTGGCATAATTCTAATTATGCTCAGATCATTAATATTTAATGCATAACTGTATCAAAGTTTCCATAAACCCCCTAGATATGGACAAAGAGCTTGGACTAGTTAGAAGTTGAGAACATGAAAGCACGAAGCTCTTTCTCTCCAGTAATTGATACTTAGGAAGAAACAGCAGTTCTTATCATAGTGAGTGTGAGATAATTTAAGTATTTTGCCTAAAACATTGTAGAAGACATATGTGTGTATAGTGGATGTGGAAATTTCACCTGGGGTGATTAGGTAGAAGGAAAGCTAAAGGAGATATAAAGAGAAACATAAGAAATTATTCTTTTCTTAAGGTTTCACTTTTTTTTTTTTTTTTTCGGAACCAGGGATTGAACTCAGGCCCTTGAGCTTGCCAGGAAAGTGCTTATTCCACTGAGTCATCCCCCGGCCCCGTTTAACTTCGTCTTTAAAAATTAATTTTATTGAGAAAGAAACAACAATGAGACAGTTTCTTATTTAAAACAGATGGACTTCTCTGATAAGAAGACAAAAAAACAATGCCAGAAGACTAAAATTTGAGAAAGTTAGCAAAGTGACTATGTATAAGCCAGCAAACTAAAGTCAATAACTGTTGTACACAACAACAATTAAACCACTGAAGATACCTTCCTTTAAATTTAAAAGGTCTTAGAATAACTGTAACCCAGGAAGTAAAAGTCTTGTGCAATGAAAACTACAGAAAATAGCAAAAGAAACTGGAGTACAGAAATACCTTGCATATTCATGGATCAGCTGAATTAGTACCAGACAGATTGATATATTTGAAGTGTTGTTATATAATTTATCTGCAGTTTTCATGAAATATTCATTATTCTGAAAGTCCATTTCAAAATACACTGCAAAGACGTAGTAACAAGAACAGCATGGTACTGGGATGGAAACAGGCATGTAGTCAAATTGAATAAGCACAGGGGCTGGGGAGATGGCTCAGTAGAGTAAGTGCTTGCCTGGCAAGCACAAGGGCCTGAGTTCAATCCCCGGTTCCACAAAAAAAAAAAAAAATTAATAAGCACAGAGAAACAGACATTCTACTGCAGCCAGCTGGTGATTGAAAGTGACCAACAAACATGCAACTGGAATAAATACAACAAATGATCACTTGCATGTAGTAAGTTCAGACTAGACGCCTATCGTTGACTTTATACAAAAGTCTACTCTGATGGAAACAAAATTCTAATGCCCGAAATATTGAAAGTGCTAGAATACGTCAGAAACACACTTCAAAACATGGCCATACACAAAGGTTTCATAAGAGTGACACAGGCCTACAGGTGAGGCACGCTGGGTGGCTGAGGCAGGACGATTGCAACACAAACCCAGCTAGGACAGTTTACCAAGTTAACAACAGTGTGCTTTAAAATAAAAAGGACTTCAGAGTAAGTTTAAATAAAGTCTCTGTGTCCATTCCCCAGTATCACAGAAAACAAAGCAAATAAACAAAAAACACCAAGAAGATTCCTATGAAAGGTGCTCAAGCAACACTGGAGTTTGCAGTGAGAACTGACAAATGGGACTGCTGTACAGCAAAAGGAACGATGGACAGGCTGCAGACACAGCCTACAGAAGGTGAGCCCCATCTCTGTCTCCAGCCCTCCTGACAGATGATTAACATGAGTCAGCCCACAGGAAAGATGGAGCCATAAATATGGAAGTGGATTGGACAGCCTTGTATTAAAAGCAAAACTCCAAGTGGTCAATAGCATATGATGGGAAACACTAGCTCCTAGGGAAATGCAGACACACATTGCAACGTGGTACCATCTTACTGAGATCAGAGTGCCTGCAGTGGAGAGTGGAAAAGCAAAACAATCAAAAGTAGTAAGTGCTGGCATGGCTGAGGTGAAAGGGAACTCTTACATCATTGAGGAAGTGTAAATTGGCACAGCCATTGTGGAAATCCTCATGCAGTTTCCTCAAGCCACTAAAAATTGAGCCACTGGATTTCACTCTGAGACTCCTTGCTACATTGCTGGAAGAGTTGAAGTGAGCATCCTTTTGTGATAGAGGAAAACAGCACAATTCAGGAAAGCTAAGCCGGGCCAATCCTAGGTGTCAATCCACAGATGGATGGGTGCTGTACACAATACATCGTGGAATCTTTCTTGTTCATTAAAAGGATGAAATCTTGTAATTTTCTGGAGAATGGATGGAACTGGTGACCATAATAGAAATTTAAACAAGCCAGATTTAGAGTGAAATGTCACATTTATTTTCATATTAGAAATCTAAAAAAGAAAAATTAAAAACATAAAGCAGCCATGAAATCAGAAGGGTGCCTGAGAAGCAGATGCAGTTTTGGGTGTGGCGGGCAACAGGAGCAGCCCGCTGAGGAGGACCAGTGTATGTGCGCCTGTGCAGAGGGGCACCGGTGAGGCCCACACTGCCATGACACTGTAATACCATTTCAAGGGCCCCTAAGCAAAAGTGGAGCTTGGCGTGGGGTCACTCCTGGAGCCCCACAAGACCTACGTGGGTACTGTCTGCACTCAAATTCAATTGATATGCATCAGAATCCCAACTAGTTATTTTAGTTATTATAAATTCAAATTTTCATGCTTTATTCCCAAATTAGTAATTTAAAAAACATATCTAAGGGTGTTTGAAACACACTTCATGTGGTAATATTTTTAACTGAAAATTTAAATAAGTTTTTGAGGTCTAATTTAATTCCAGTGAATGTTTAGTTCCCAAATAATTATAAAATACATTTCAAATATTGCATGTAAAATGAATAAATACATTCATTTGTAATTTTATAGCTATTATATCTTAGAGTTATAGTTTTACATATATTGTGCTAAATTATATTATTGATAGAGATTTCACCTACTTCTACAGTGATCTATATCATATGTGTTATGTTAGTATGGACAGTACTAATATGGAAGAGTAAAATTCCTGTGTTCTACATGACGCATGACATTGCAGTACACTTTAACATGCATAATTATTACTAATAACAACCGCAGGTGACTAAAGCCCCTTAAAGGATTATGTGCACTTTCCACTGCAGAGGTCTGGTTGAGTGCTCCGTATCATGGACTATCACCTTTGTTTTAACCTTGAAGAGAGTGAGATTTGTTCTAGGTTTTGAGTTAGCGTATAGCACAATTTCTTCTCCAAAAGGGCAGAAAAATTTTTGAGTTCCAGAGAGGGAATTCAGGATCATAGTTAAATTAAAAAGGAATAAAATGAAATAAATTGTACAAATATATGGGGTACAAAATAAGATTTTGTGGGCTTACCAAATTTAAGAAATTAGAGTGTCTGCCATTCCAAAGCCTTATAAATTCTTAGTGGTAGGAGTATAAAAACGTCTCTTCAGCCATTGTGGGGTGTACGATACAGCATCGTCGTATGGCACACTAGACAGCAAGAATGTACTTGCATTAGTTCTTAATTTCTACAAGTTTCTAGGCCATTTTCCACTTCCCAACCTCTGGTGAGCCATTCAGCCTCTTATCAGTTCTACATCATTAGATTCCACATATTATTAAAATTATTCAATATTAATCTTTGGCATATTCTCCAACTTGTGTTGAAGAATCTATTGTAAGCTCTGTGAAGAAGGATTCAATATATGAATTTAAGGAAGTTTTTTGAATTAAAAGTTAATGGCGCTAAATCCTTGAATTGTGGAAAAAGAAGAAATGAGTTTTCTCCCAACTGTCTGCCACTTGCTGTGTAAATTCCAGCAACATTATTTGGTCTGCAGTTCATTTTCCCTTGAAATCTGTGTTCTCCTGCATAAGGCTTTCAAAAGTGATGCTCTTAGGAAATTTCTATCTCAGCATCTGCAAATGACAGGTAGTAAAATTATTTAGATATATTAAAGTAGGGTTTGTCTATGGTCATACCACTCAGATTGAACAGAATCTTGTCTACAGTAAGTTGCACTTCAGGTGGAAACTCACATCCGAAAAAAGACAAACATGAGTTCCTCGGAGAAAATTCTGTATCATTTGTAGTGTTTTATTCCATTTATTTATTTATTTATTTATTTAACACAAGGTCTCACTACACAGTTCCGACTTAGTGATCCTCCTGCCTCAGCATCTCCATTGCTGGGATTGCATGCATATGCCACCATGCCCAGTTTTGGTGTCCAGAACAGCACACCTGGGATTCAGGAGCTGGCATGGCTTATGGTGTCGGGGATCAAACTCCAGTCCTTATGCTTGTAGGGCAGGCACTTAGACCACCAAGTTATCTCTGCTGTCAGGTTGCTAACGCTTGTCTTCTTTTCCTTTTACCATGTTTTATACTCTTTAAAATATGTTTTTTAAAAAAGAGTTATCCGGGGAGCACAGTAGTTGGGAATAAATGTTTTCAAGTCATAAGACAATGGAAATCCACAAACATCCAGTCAGGAATGTGGTTTAAATGCTGTAATCTAGTATTTAATTTTATTAAGTCATAAAAGCTTCATCATGTTGTGGAGTAAGATTCTAAAGCACATAAATTTATGGTTTTCTCCTAATTATAAACCTAATTAACATTACATGCAAAGAAATATAAAGTGATTATTTATCTTTGGAAAAAATCAGGTTATAGATAAGCATTTAAGAATAAGTTGAATGTTTCCAAAATTCTGCCATGTGCACTGTGATAGAAAGGTGGTGGTAGGACACCTTAATACCTCAGAAGCTATAGAGAAATGCTTGAAATCTGGTTTTTCATTAGTTTTACTGATAAACAAGTAGCAATGAGACAGCTTCAAAACAAATTAGTGGGACAGTTTCAATCATTAAAACTTTGCATATTGTTGTCTTCGTAGTGGTTATGGCTAAGATGAGAATAAAGTAAGACATATACAACAAGAAATGTAACTTTTGTTTCTGATGAGTTCAATCAAATCTGCTCACGATTTATCCTGACACGCTGTACAGCAATTTGTAGATCCTTTGTCAGAGTCAGTCATGTGGATGAATCAAGGTGTTATGGTTTGTGTCTAGGTGTCCCCCTAAAGCCTCATGCAGTCTTGGGGCTGCTTCTGGAGTTTGTGATTGATTATTGTGGGTGTGGATGGGGCACCTTCCCTGGGGCAGGTAATTTGCATTTCAATGAAGGTGGGAAGAGAAGCTAGCTGCTTGAGCTGCTGCTACCCCTCCCTTGCACTCTTGCTCTTTGCCACCACCATGAAAGGTTGCCGTCTGCCATGTGCTGCTCTGCCTTGGAGCCAGCTGAGTATGGATTGAAATCTCCAGTAACTGTGAGCTAAATGAACCTTTCTTTCCTTCATTTTGAGTGTCGGGTATTTGTCCCAGCAACGAGAGAAGAGTAACTAAGACACAAGGCCATTGTTTGATCAATTTGCTCTCTGTGAAAGCCTGAGAGAATGTTTCTCTCCTTGTGACTCTCCTTAGGCACACTCGATATCATCAATCACTTTTCTCTTCAGCCTCATAACCTCCTTGATCAGAAAATTTGGGACACAACTGAGTTACATGATGTTAGTATATGTTCTCCTATTTCCTGAGTCTTCATTGACCTTGAAAGGCGAGGGCCAAATGTTGGCTGTCCTTGCAGCCCTTCTTTTTCTCTAATTTTTAGTCTGCAAACTTAAGTTTTTAACCCTCCAGTAGAGAAGATTAATGATATTATTACACTATAACACAGGCAGTTGAACTTAGCCTCACTATCTGTTTGAATATCAAATATCTTAGACGTAACATGGAATAGATATTTTCCATCAAGTATTGATATATTAAATTCTAAATACCTACAAAAATGAAGAAAAAAAGAAAAAATAAAGTAAAATCAGATTTTAAAAATAGGAAAAAAACCACTAAATATTTTTACACAGAACTTTAGAAATCTAACAATATACAGAATTATAGCAGGACAGTTCTGATTTTTTTTCTTGTTTCTAGTTTTACTTTGTTATAATTTTTTAAACAAACATTTGCTTGAGAGACAGTATGGCAGTAATTGGTATGACATGACAAGCAGTACATATTTAGAAGATCAGAATGACAGGCACTCCAAGCATGACCCTAGTGTTACACATTGCTATCTTGAGTGCAGTTGCTTAGTTCACATTATTAGCATATATTGTCACAGTAAGAATCCTACCAATTAACTGCTAGTTTCATAACGTGCTGAAGAATCTCAGATCATTGCCTTAATCATCTTGTGCATATAAATGTATGATTTTGCCCATGTCATGTTTCCTAATTTTTCTCCTTGCCATCTCTTCATTGTTTAATGCTTAAGTTCTTGTTTTCATTTTGATTATATTATACCTCTTACTTTCATTTCTTCTTTTGAGTTATTACACTAGAGAAACTATATACAGAATCTACTTAAATATAAAGGCCTTAAGGAGAGTCATATGAAGAGAATATATTCATTCTGTCTTTCACCGAGAGCAAATTGGTCAAGCAATGGCTGTGACTCATCCACATGGCTGACACTGACAAAGATCTACAAACTGTGGTACAGGGTAAATCATGAGAGGATTTG
Organism: Octodon degus; assembly: GCF_000260255.1. Classification (NCBI taxonomy): domain Eukaryota; kingdom Metazoa; phylum Chordata; class Mammalia; order Rodentia; family Octodontidae; genus Octodon; species Octodon degus. The sequence goes on from NW_004524956.1 coordinate 298,761, forward strand.
ACTGACATTGGCAGATGCAAAAGGTACATTTCTTGTTATATAGGTCTTGCTTAATCTTGTTTTTAATGATCCAGCAGAAAAGTATGAAAATGAGGTATGAAAAGTAAAGCCATATTAATATGCTGAGCTGTAAAATGCTCAAGTCAACAACTTTTGACACTGATAACCCACTACTTTATGGACTACTGGACTCTATTGTAACATTTTGCTGAATTCATGAACCTATAATATTTAAATAAAAAATGGAATACCATTCTCTGACAAAAGTAAACAAAAAAAGGGATACAAATGAAGGACCATTTTGTATCTGTATATTCAAAATAGTTAAGATAGGTATACAGGTACTGTCTCTTAATTCAATGAATGGAAAGATTTGTTCTCATAGTGTTGTTGGACAGAATAGCATGTCTGCATCTTGTACTATGGATAATCACTGAGAAGACAACAATATGCAATGTATTAATAGTTGAAAGTGTCCTACTAATCTGTTTTGAAACTGTCTTATCACTATTTATTTCTCATAAAATTAATAAAAAACAAATAAATAAATATAAAGGCTTTGAGTTTATCAATCTTTATAGCTGAGTAATACTCCAAGTAATACTCTATTGTATAAAAATACCACATGTTTTTCATCCATTCTTCAGGTGATGAGCATTTGGGTTGTTTCCCAGTTTTGGCTATCACAAATTGTGCTGCTACAAACATAGGTGCACATATATCACTATCATATGACATAGTGATATAGTTTTTAGTTCCTCTCAGAAAATTCCCAGTAGGAAGATAGTTGGTTTGTATAGGATGAAATCTGATTTTTGTTTCCATATATTCCTATGATTAAAATAAATTGCAAACTAAAAGAGGTAATTTCCTAGTGTATCTTTTCATATATGCACATATTGTAGAAATGCATGTCATAAAGTAGAGGAATATGCCCGGATAAGTATACATAGCAGAAACAATAAAATATCATTTGTTATTTTTCCTTTCCCTTTTGCTTCCCCTTCCCTCTTCTCCTTTCCCTTTGCTTTCTTTTTATTTCCTTTCCTTTCCTGTCTTTTTCTTTTCTTATCTTTCTTTCCTCAGGCAGCATCTCACACAGCCACTTCCTCCTGAATAGAGGAGCAAACAACCCCTACTAAGTTCCTGAGTTCAGAGAAAATTACAACGCAAAATAACCAGTTTCTTTCTAAGATTCCAGTGTACTGTAAATACTGCGTAAAATTAATGTTTGAAAACCTAATTTCTAAATGGTATTTTTTAACTCCACTGATCCATTGAAGATTAATATCCACTAAACCATGAAGCAATTCTTATGCACTGCTTATTTGTAGGGAACTCCAGCTTGAAAGACTTCTGTAATGCCATGTCAGCACTCCTAGAAATTCAGGAGTTCTTCTGACTTTCAAAGTAAATTCTCTTGGCCTCCTTTGGTTCACAACATTGTACTTCAATGTTTGCAATTGCATTTGCCTGACACATATAGTAATAAGTATCATTTTGTTTTACACCAAGTTATGTATCATACACCTTTGCATAGCATTTAAAAAAAAAGCTAATACAAGTCAACTATAAGAAATAAAAACTTAAGTCCAGTTTATACCAATAAATTTTCGTATGGCACAGAAAAACCAAGTTAATCATCTTGTAGTGAGATGGGGATTGATATATTCTAGAATGCATAATTGTTATACCATCCAACTACTTTTCTTTAGGAAAAAAATTCATAACCAGGCCTGGCATGTATTTGGGACCTTCCATGCTTGCCAGATTCTACTCCAGACAGTGCCCAGGCCCAGCATATGTGTGGGACTTTCCCCGCTTGCATGTTTCTACTCCAGCCAGAGCCCATGCTGGGCATGTGTGTAGAACCTTCAGTGCTTGCCTGATTCTACTCCAGCTAGCGCCCATGCCCAGCGCGTGTGTGGGATCATCCCTGCTAGCAGGATTGTACTCCAGCTAGCACCTAGGCCCTATGTGTGTGGGGGAACTTCTCCATATACCCTGGTTTCTACTCCAGCCAGTACCCAGGCCCAGTGTGTGTGTATGACCTTCCCTGATCGCTGGATTCTACTCTATCTCATGCCCAGGCTAGGCATGTATTGGGACCTTCTCTGCACTCCTGCTTTCCACTCCATGCAGGACCAAGGCCCAGTGCATATGTGTGATCTTCCCACTCACCAGTACCTCCTCCATCAGACAGGCCTGGTGTTGAAGCCTGAAGCAGAACTCCCTGCAGAGAGGCATGGGGTGAGACTCACTCAACTAATCCAGGAACAGAACATCTTGCACTAGAGGGGCACAGCAGGATCACTTCCATAGGCTGCAGCAGGAAGAAGCAGAGCACAGAAGACAGACCTAGAACAGGTCCATATGAATGATTTCAAACTGGTAGATCTAGACACGTTAAGCTGAGAGTCTTTGCTAGATCCAGGTCGATGAGAGCATCCTCTCTTTTTCTCTCTTGATTGAGAGAGAGGGCAACAAGTAACCAGGGTGAACTGGTCTGCCTGGAAGAGTAGAGGTAGAAAAGGGGAGGTGATCATGCAGAACTTAAGGAAACTAATTTAAGTACAATTTCCCAATCTAATATCTGTTTAGCTATCTAGTCATAATGTTTGCTCTTAGGGTCTAAAATAGAAACCCATCTGACACAAAGGTTCGTCAAATGCTAAACACCACTACCCAGTATTAGTGTTGCTAATTATGGTTATGGAAATGCAAAACTGTAACTGCTTTAGCCACAAAATCACATCTGGGTAATAATATCGATAGGTGCTAAGGTAATAACTGCACCAAAGCTCTACACCAAAGGTCAGAGGATAGTGCTATATAAAATGACAAAGAAAAGGAGCCAAATGCATTCTCAGGCCCCGAGCCCACCCAGAAGAAATGCAGGAGACACCAGCATAGAAGAAATGTGAAATCACACAGCTGGAATCTCTGACATAATAGCGTCTGAAATACAGAAACAACTGCAGAAAGGTATAGAGGAAATCAGATCAGAAATAATTTCTGAAGTAAAAAAAAAAGAAATGATAACTATAATGAAAGAATTAGTAAGTGCTTCTAAAGAAGACACATAAAAATTAGAGGAGAATAGAAAAATGATGCAATATATGAATGAACAATATAGGAAAGAAATGGAATGCATGAAGCAGATTCAAAGAGATATTCAGGAAATTAAAACCTCAATCACAAGCTAGCAAAACTGTTTGGATGAAAATGAAGGTAGACTTTCAGACCTTGAAGACACAGTTGCAGCTAGTGAAAAGCTAAGAAAAGATCTCTTGAAAATAACTGGATGATAGAAAAATAATTCAACATCTGCGAGATGATGGAAAGATTAGCAATGTGAGAATAATAGGCATCAATGAGAAAGGAATCAATAGAAATGATATAAAATAATATGGGCAGAGGAAATAACAGAAAACTTTTCAAATATGGGGAAATAATTTGAAATTCAGAAAACCAAAGCATATACAGCTCTAAATAACATGAATCCTACTAAAAACATATAATAATAAAGATCCCAGTAATATAGTAAAAAAAAAAACAATATACTACAAGCCACTAGAGAAAAGAAACAGATTACATTTAGAGGAAAGCCAATCAGAATAATGAGAGATTTGCCTTCAAAAACATCCAGACAAGAAAAGCATGGAGAAAAGTTCTACAAGTGCTCCAAGAAAACAAATTCCAACTGAGACTACTACACTCTGCAAAATTTCTTTGAAGTTTGATGAAGTGAAATACTTCCATGACATAGAACAACTAAAGAATTTCATGATAACAAAACCAATGCTACACAGACTATTAAAATATACTCTAGAGAGGAACTAAAATGATCACAACTTCACAAATGAGAATGCAAAGAACACACAAAATAGGGCAGGCAATTAAAAACAGGAGAAAAAGAGATATACAACAGCAGGAAAATAACATGTGAATCATAAGTCAATACATCTCAATTATAACCATCAATGTAAGTGGAATCAATTCACAAATTAACAGAAATAGACTGGCATAGTGGATCAGGAACAAAAATCCAACAGTATGCTGTATACAAGAAATATACATAACTCATAAAGAAATTCATAGGATGAAAGGCAAAGCATAGAAAAGAATATTACATGCCTCAACACTTCAGAAAAAAAAAAACAGGGATAGCAGTCCTGTTTGCAGACAATATTTAATTCAAACCAAGAATAATCAAACAAAATAAAGAAGGCCACTACATACTGGTTAGAGGAAAAGTACAAGAGGAAGATGTAACAGTCATAACTATGTATGCACCAAACAGTAGAACACCCAACTGAGTAAGACAAATCTTAATGGACATGAAAATGCTAATATCAAATAGGACAATCTTAATAGGAGACCTTAGCACAGTCTTACCCCAAAAACATAAGCCGAACAGCCAAAAAATTAGCAAAGAAGTAGCAGACCTTGGAACAAATGGACTTAGTGGATTTATGCACAGTGTTCCACCCAACAGCATCTGAATACATATTTCTTTCAGCTACACATGGGGCATTTTAAAAAATAGACCACGTACTAGTCCATAGGTCATGTTTAAGTATATACAAGAAAAAAGAAGTTATGTCATGCATATTATCTGACCACAGTGCAATAAAAGTGGAAACAAATGACAAAAGAAATTGCAAAAACCCCATAAATAATTGGAAATTCAACAATACCTTCCTCAGGAACCAATGGGTTACAAATAAAATTAAACAATATCTGCAATTCAATGGCAATTCAAGCACAACTTATCAGAATTTATGGGACTCTAAAAAGCATTTCTTAGAGGGAAATTTATAGCTGTGAACTCACACATTAGGAGAGAAAAGTAGGAACAAATAAATTCCCTAATGTTGTACCTCAAACATCTAGAAGAAGAAGAGCAAACCAAATCGAAAGCCCAAAGATGGGAGCAAATATAAGATTAGAGCAGAAATTAATTCAAATGAGACAAAGAAAAAAATACAAAGAATAAATGAATCAAAAAGCTAGTTCTTGACCCTCTCCCAGCCCCTTGGGCCACCCCCCCACCACTCCGCAGTGCCT
>NW_004524956.1:309586-313310 GCF_000260255.1 Octodon degus
CATTAGAAAAGACAGAGGGAAAAAAAGGAATAAGGATTGGTAAAGAACAAGTTAAATTATCATATTTGAGATGACATGATAATCTGCTTAGAAGACCTAAGAAACTTCACGAAGAAGCTATTACAATTAATACACAAATTCAGTAGCATAGCAGCATATAAAGTCAGTACCCAAAATTCAATAGCATTTCTCTACACAGACGGTAAACACACTGAAAGAGAAATTAGTGAAACTATCTTTTACAATGGCACCATGGAAAATGAAATACTTAGGAATTAACCTAACTAAAGAAGCCAAGATCTAGTCAATAAAAATTACAGTACTTTGAAAAAAGAGATGGTAGAGGATTTCAGAAAATGGAAAGATATTCCCTGCTTCTGGATCAGAAGAACCAACATTGTGAAGATGACCATACTCCCAAAATTTTTATACAGATTTAAATAATCCCTCTCAAAACACCACCAACATACCTCATAGACCTAGAAAAGTCATTTCTAAAATTTATTTGGATCCAGAAAAAACCTAGAATAGCAAAGGCAGCCCTGGGAAACAAAGGCAAGGCAGGAGGCATTACAATCTTTGATGTGAAATTATACTACAAAATCCTGTGATAAAATCAACATGGTATTTAAAATAAAATTGACCTGAGGATCAGTGGAATAGATTAGAAAATGCTAATGCAACTAAAGACACCCTCAGCCACCTTGTCTTCAACAAAGGTGCCAAACATGCTTACTGTAAGAAAAACAGCCTCTTTAACAAATGATGCTGGTAAAACTGACTCTTTATACATGCTGAAAACTAAAACTATACCGTGGTCTATTACCATGCACTGAACGAAAGTAAAAATGGATTAAGGATCTAAAAATGAAAATAGAAACACTAATTCTCATGGAAGAGGAAGTAGGTAGAAATCTTGAAGACATAGGACTAGGAAAACTGTTCATGAACAAAAATCAAACTGCACAGGAAATACTTGAAAGAGTTAGGAACTGTGACCTCCTCTTATTGAGAAGTTTTTGCATGTTAAAAGAATTTACCAAGAGAGTGAAAAGACAACCCACAAATGTGGAAAAAAATGCAAACTAATAAGGACCCAGACAAAGGTTTTCTATCTAAAATTTATAAAGAATTAAAGAACATTAGGGCCCCAAAATTTAAAGACCCAATGAAAAAATGGACATGTGAGTAGAACACACATTTCTCAGAGGAGGAAATACAAGAAACAAAGAATAGCTGAAAAATGCTCCACCTCACTAGCCATTCATCAAATCCAAATTAAAACAACACTGAGATACCATCTCACCCCAGAAAGAAGGGCCATCATAAATACATCCAACAACAACAAATGTTAGTAAGGGTGCAGGGGAAAACCAAGCCCTCTCTACCGCTGGTGGGAATGTATACTTGTGCAACCATCTTGTAAATCAGTGTGGAGACTCCTCAGAAAACTAGGCCTGGAAATCATATTCAATTCAGCTATTCCCCTTCTGAGAATTTTCTCACAGGAGCTGAATACATCATATCATAGTGATATATGTGCATCTATGTTTCTAGCAGCACAATTTGTAATAGCCATATTTTGTAAACAACCAAAATGTCCATCACCTGAGAAATGGATGAAAAAGCTGTGGAGCTTTCACATGATGGAATATTACTCAGCTATAAAGAAAAATAATTTCAAAGCTGTCATAGGAAAGTGGATGCAATTTGAAGCTTTACTTATAAGTGAAACAAATCAGACCCATATGTGTAAATACTGTATTGTGTCCCTAGTTTAAGAACTCAAAAGAAGAAATGAAAATTGAAAGGTATAACACAGTTAAATGGAAAGAGAGAAATTAAGTATTAAACAATGTACAGAGAAAAAGGAAATTTGATAGGGGCAAAATGATACATTTATATAAATAAGATGGTTAAGGTAATGGTTCTATGAATTTCCATCAGGTTTTTGAAAACAGAGGTTAATGGGTAGAATTCTTACCCTGACTAACTCTATATGCTTATATCTGTGAACTAAGCAACTACATTGTGGACAGCAACGTGTAGTACTAAAACCATGCTTAAAATACCTGTCAGTTTGGTCTTCTAATTGATGACTGCTTTTAATGACATACCAATACTTTCTTTGAGTAAATGTATGTAAATAAGAAAGGTAATAAATATAAATGTGGGATATTAAAAACAAAATATAGCAGGATTGTACTATTGCAATGTTGAATGTGGTTTGATTTCTAAATATCTGTGTAAAAATGTGTAGTTTTTTAAACATTCTGTAGGAAGTTAAATTTTAGAACATCAATGTTTTTTGGAAAATAGCAATTTCATTATATGTCTATAGTATGTGACATTCAAACAAATAGTGATGTTAAGCTTAACTGCCTCTGTTATAGGATAGCAATGTCAGTAAGCTCTTTGGGGTGTTTAACGACTAAAGTTCACAGGCCAAAAATTAGACTGATAGATGGGACAAAAGATAGCCAATATTTTGACTATACCCCTTCAATGTGAATGAGGACTCAGTACAGAAGAGAACCTCTGCTGTGACAACCTGTAACTAAGTGTTGTCCCAAATTTTCTGATCGAGGAGACGATTGCTACTTCTTTTTCAATAAAATTGATATATAAAAATAAAAAAAAATTAAAAAGAGAAAACACATTTCAAAATTAATAAAAAAGAGAGAAAGATTATGGGGGCACAGAGGAAAGTAATTGGCGATGCACAGTGTGCCTAAGGAGAATCACTTAGGGAGAAAAAAAATTCTCTCAGGCTTTCACAGAGAGAGAATTGGTCAAGAAATAGCCATGACTTATCTAGATGGCTGACACTGACAAAAGATGCACAAGATGCTGCACATGGTTCCAGGGTAAATCCTGAGGGGATCTGAGTGTCGTTATCACATAACAAAAGTTACATATTTAGTCATATAAGTCTTGCTTTAACTTAGTCTTAACCATCCAGCAGATAATTGTAAACATAAGGTGTAAAAAGTAAAGCTATACTGATATGCTGAGCTGTAAAAGTCTCAAGTCAACAACTCTGGACAGTTACCAGCAGTGCTGGTACCTCACTACTATTATGGACCATTGGACTATATTGGTCTATTTTGCTGAATTCAAGTACCTACAACATTTGGACTGACATCAAGCATGAAAAGGTCCTTTATTTTTATCTTTTTTATTTTTACATAAAATATACTTTATTTTTTATTTCTTTATTCATTTTAATGAGAAAAAAATACACTAAAAGTGAAACAGTTTCAAAACAGGTTAGTAGGACAGTTACAATAATTAATACATTGTATATTGTTGTCTTCATAGTAATTATCCAGAGGGCAAGGTGCAGACATGATATCTTGTCTGAACAATATGAGTACAAACTTTTATTCTTAATGAAGTAAGAGAAAGTATCTGTATGTCTATCCTAACTATTTTGTGTACACATATATAAACAAACTACCTCACTCCTGAGTTAAACATCCTATCTGGTTAAGGTTAGCTATCCGTTGCTAGGCAGCCCAGTGTTATGTGTTACTTATTTCACGAAGCTATAAATCAAGGACATCTTTTGTGAAAAAAGAGAAATTATATATATATTCTTATAAAGACTTCTACAAATACAGCTTATATAAGAGTAATGGAACACCCATTTCTGACAAAACAAAACAGAAAAGGGGGATATAAACAAAGAATCATTTTGTAGTGAAAATATATATGTATATAT
>NW_004524956.1:313410-347664 GCF_000260255.1 Octodon degus
TCTTGTACAGCAATTAACCACTAAGAAGAATATATACAGTGTGTTATTTGTTGAAACTCTACTTCCGATTGGATTTGAAACTGTCTCATTGCTGTTTATCAATAAAACTTTGAAAAAAAAGCTAGTTCTTTGAAAGATTAAATAAAATTGATAAGCCCCTAGCTGACTTAATCAAAAAGAAGACAGAATAAACTCAAATTTAAGGAATACACAATGAAACGTGTGAAATTAGCACAAACCCTTTGGAAATTTAGAAGATGATCAATAGTTATTCACAAAATCTTTGCTTACACAGCATCAAAGAACCAGAAAAAATGAACAGATTCCTAGAAAGGTACAAATTACCAAAACTGTATCAGGAAGATATAAGAACTCTGAATAACACAATAACAGGCAATGAAATAAAAAATGTTAGAAAAAACTTATGAACAAAGAAAAGTCTAGGTCGTGATGGATTCACAGCTGAATTCTACAAGAAATTTACAGGACATATAAGCCCTCTACTCCTCAAACTCTACAATGAAATTGAAAAGGAAGAAATCCTCCCAAAACCATTCCTGGAGGCAAGTATTATACTGATACCAAAACCAGAAAAAAAATACAATTAAAAAAGACAACTATGGACCAATCTCCCTCATGAACACAGAAGCAAAAATCTTCAATAAAAACGTAGCAAATCAGTACAAAAATCATTAAGATTATACACCAGGTATATATTATATGAGCAGGTAGGATTCACCCTAGGGATGCCAGGCTGGTTAAACACACAGAAATCTCCAAATTTAATACACTACATCAATAAAGCCAAATCCAAAACCAAAAGATTATCTCAATTGAGCAGAAAAGGCTTTTGACAAAATCCAAAACTCATTCATGTTTAAAGTCCTACAGAACATTGGATTAGAGGATCTCTAGCTCAATCTGAAAAAAGCCATCTATGACGATCCTACTGCTAACATATTTCTAAATGGGAAAAAAATTGAAATCTTTTACTCTGAGATCACAGACAACACAAAGATGTCCTCTATCACCACTGTTTATTTATTTATTTATCTATTTAACTTAGGACAGCATAGACAGGCTGTACAAGGTCTCAGTGCATTCATCAGGCTCGTAACGTTCCTCCTGTTTCCAGCCTCCCAAGTGCTGGGATTACAGGTGCATGCCATCACCCCCAGTCTCAATCGCCTTCTCACCCTGAATGGCAGTCCAGATGATTGAACTCACAGCCTCTGCATTTGTCTAAACATTCACTTTAATCTGCTGAGTTCTTTGACTAGCCCTTCTATCACCACTCCTTTTCAATGTAGTTCTGGAATCATTAGCTAGAGGCATTAGAAAAGACAGAGGGAAAAAAAGGAATAAGGATTGGTAAAAAAAGTCTTATAAAGACTTCTACAAATACAGCTTATGTAAGAGTAATGGAACACCCATTTCTGACAAAACAAAACAGAAAAGGGGGATATAAACAAAGAATCATTTTGTAGTGAAAATATATATGTATATATAAGGTAGTTAGGATAGATATACAGCTACTTTCTTAGTTCAATGTGAAGAAAGGTTTGTACTAATATTGTTTAGACAAGATATCATGTCTACATCTTGTCCTCTGAAAACCTACTCTGAAGACAACAATATGCAATGTATTAATTATGTTAACTGCCCCACTCTCCGGTTTTGAAACTGATTCATTGATATTTTATCTTTTTTCTCATTAAAATGAATAAAAGTTTTAAAAAGAAACAAAATCACAAGTTAATACATCCAAAATACTTGAGCAATAAGGCGATTACATCCGTCTTCACAATGTGAATGTTGGTTTTAAAAGAACTTCAGGAGTCTTTGCAATGCTTAATGTCCTGGGTTTCTGGTTTCTCTTCGGTCAGCAATACCAAGGACTCGCTTTTCAGGGAGTCACTTTCATTAGGAACATATCAGTAATTCACCACTGAGTGACATATGTGTGCCCGTGTCCCTGCACCCAGAGAGGTCACTCTTGCTAAGGCCTTAATTGGTAAGGACTCCATTTGTTAGAGAATATATTCATATATCTTGTTGTTTCTTAGGAAACAAAAATTGAGGAAAGAGGAGAACTGAATATTTCTTCCAGAGTCACTAGAGGTCAGGCACATTTCCTGTGTGATGACTATGATCACTGGTGCACATCGCAGCAAACTCAAAGGCTTTTTATGACTTATTGATACTTATTCACAGCTCTTAGGTCTTTAATTCCTGTCTGGAGGTTAACTGGGTAAAGCAGAAGAAGTGGGATCAGCGCATAGGGGTGGGACACAAGCTGTTACAGTGATAAAGTATCAGTGTCCATGAGGTGGGAAGTGGCTCCAGCAAGACTGAGCTTCTGGCTGAGGGGAAGGCGAGGGCTTTCACAGGCATATGCAGACGCAAGCACGGGAAAGACCCAGTGGGATTAAGAAGGAACACGGGATTGCTTGGGCTACTTCACTTTCAAGCTCATAGTTAGAAACTGCGTGTGAAACACTGGTCTGTGTTGCTATATCCCAAAAAAGCGAATGGCAAATTGCTCTAAATAAAAAAGATACATTGTATGATTTCAGGGAAGCAAGGGAATCAAAAACCTGTAGCAGAATTTGAGATTCCCTAGGGATTGAGACACAGAACTTCTTTGTACAGTCTGAATGTATTTGTTTTTCAAATTAAGGTAGGGGACACCGAGGAAAGCCCAGGAACTGAGCAGGACCTTTGAAGTCCATTCAAAGACTTCTCCCAGCAGTAAACTTTGATAAGAGAATAGTCTTATTGTTCCAAAATTAGGGGTGCCAGCAGCCCATGTCCTTGGTTGCTTCAGCAGTGTTTGCTTTGATTGCAGAACACCTGGTAGAACCTCTTGGCCTACACATGTAGGTATCTCTGTGTGCAACAGTTTAACACTGCGCAGCCCAGTCTCCAACAGCTGAATGGCGATTTCTTCATAGTTCGATATTGTTTCACCTTTTGCAGTGAATTAGAATTTATCTTTTCAAAATATAAAATCTCCAATTGTTCCAAATCCCTCAGCCTTGGAGTCTGTGAATTATGTTCATGAAGCAAAGTCTTAACCATTGTTAATTTGCTATTCTTATTTTGAAAATCTATACCATAAGTATTTTATTTTGTTAATTGATTTTATTGAGAAAAATGCAATGAGACAGTTTCAAAACAGGTTGGTAGGAGAGTTGCAACAATTAATACATTACATATTGGTGTCTTTGTAATAGTCATTCCTAGCTCAAGATGCAGACATGATATCCTGTCCAAACACTATTAGTAAAAATCTTTCTTCTTATTAAATTAAATTAAATTAAGAAAAAGAGGCTATATATCTATCCTAGCAAATTTGTATATATAGATACAAAATTGTCTTTCATTTATATCTCCTTTTAATTTTTACTTTTGTCAGAAATGGGTATTCCATTGTCATCCAAATATTGTAGGCACAAGTTAACAGATTCAGACATTGCCAGTACTGTGGATAACCCACTACTATTGTGGACTACTGGACTATATTGTACCACAAGTATTGTTGTAATAAGAATGACACAACATATTTCTTTCTTTGTTTTTGCTATTTTTTTTATTTTTAACTCTTTAAAATAAAATAAATTTAAATTAAATTACAAAAACATTAAGCAATCCAACCTAACTTCTAAAATCCAACAAATCAACAACAAAACATCCCATAAATCCTCCCTAAACTAGAAGATTCTACATACCTAATACATTCAGTCATTAGAGTTCTAAACAAAAGTCAACAAATCAAGAGAGTTTGATTGAAGTATTTTAGGTCCTGAAAGAAAACAACTTCCAACACAAATTGATATACCCTGCAAAACTACCTATCAAAATTAATGGAGAGTTTAGTTACTTATATGACAAAGAAAAACTGAAAAAATTCAAGACCACTAAAACAATCCTACAAAGAGTTCTTCTCAATAATCTAGAAAGAGACAAAAATGACCACAACTTCAAGAACATCAACAGAAAGCAACCAGTAAGTACAGTATCTGCTGTATCTCTTTTATTTTTAATTGCACTTTCAGGTTCTCACACTAGCAAAAAAAAAAAAATATGATGTTTGCACATTTGGGACTGATTTATTTCCCATATCAATAAAGTCTCTAGCTGCATCCTGGTGATACTCCTGTTTTCCGACTCCCCAGTGCTGGGGTTGCAAGAGTGTGCCACCACACTAAGCTTTGGAGATGGCTCAGTGAGTCCAAAGGCATGGCCAGCATGCCACGTGATGCCAGGCATTGAGTGCCAGCCCTGTGCTTCTGTAAGAAGGTGATCAGTTTGCTGAACTCTGTCCTGGATGCACTGTTCTGTATACTTCACAAGAGAAAAGGGACAACCAAGAATAAGCCATAACTAGTGTTAGGGCCTTAAGCAACAAACAATAGGAAAAAATGATAAAGATAATCCAATACATATAATTAATACCCATCAATATAAATAACCTCAATTCACCAATGAAAAGAAGTAGACTGTCAGAGTGCATCAAAAAAATATTCCAACAATAAATTTTACATAAGAAACACATTTAGCTCAAAATGAAATTGGAAAATGTGCTCCAGGGACACAATGAAAATCAGGGCACACATTTTGGATGCTAACATTTTGAACTACAAATCAAGAATTATCAATAGGGCCAGATTTCTTAGTCCTGGCCCTCCCGTTCTCACCTGGAAGACAACAAAGTGGACACAATGGGAATCTCTCACTGCAGTGCTGGTGTTCAGCTGAGATCAGGCCACTCACTATTGCCTGCAGGACTGCTGTGGCCACCTGGCGAGACTTTCCCTGTCTCCTCACTTTCTTCTGAGCTTGGTTGAGATTTTCCCACCTGTCATTGTCCAGGAAGACTGCTACAGGAACCCGCAGGTGACATGCAGAGCCCTACTCCGTGCCAAATTACCATCAAGATAGCCTTGCAGAACTTTGATCTGCAGTCATTATCATCAAATACTTCTTCAGCTTTGACTGTCACCCCCCCCCCACTCGTTTCTAAGGTGAAGGCCGTATTAAACCCCTGAGTGGCCGCTTTGTTGAGCATACGCTGCCCTTCCAGGGTACTGAGAATCTTGCTCACCCACAAAACATTCACTAATATCACCGAGTAGATAGAGAGAACACTGGAATCAGAAGAATGAGGAAAGTGAATAATAAGGCAATATGGAACTTCTGCCACAAGAAATACAAGTCCAAGAGACAAAGTCATAGAAGAACTTGAAAGTCACACACTTGAAATTTCTGAGATGATAGCAACTCAAGTAAAGAAATAAAAACTTCAGGCTACAGGGGATATCAGACAAGGAATAAGCTCTCAGGTAAAAAAAGGAAATGAGAAATATCATAAAAGAACTTCCCACCAGATCTAAGGAAGACATAGACAAAAATTATAAGGGAAGAGAAAAATGAAGGAAACATTGAATGAGCAAAACAGAAACAAATACAAGGCATGATGCCAATTCAGACAAAAATGCAGGCTATTAAAAATTTTCATTGTGAGTTCAATTCCCGGTTCTGCCAAAAATTTTTTTTTTCATTGAGCTTTATGAAAACTGCTTGAATGGAACAAAAAGTAAAATTTTGGACATATAAAATACAATTGCAAGTAGTGACCTAAAATGAAAGATCACTTTTAAAGGAGAAAGGAAATAACAGTAAAATGGTTGCAAGATGGTGCAAAGAAAAGTAATATAAGAATAATATATATCAAAAAACAGTTGGAATTATCACCAATGACATAAAATATTGTTTTCAGAAGTAGTAGCAGATTCTATTTCAGTGTTGTTTTAATTTGTATTACGCAGATGGCTAGTGATGTGGAGCATTTTTTCATATATTTACTCGTTTCTATAATTTTGTCCTCTGAAAAGTGTGTGTTCATCTCTGATGTCCATTTCTGGATTGGGTCTTTGAATTTTGGGGCCTAACATTTTTTAGTTCTTTATATATTCTAGAAAGAAGATGCAGACACAATATCTTGTTCAAGCACTATTAGTACAAATATTTCTTCCCATTTAATTAAGAGAAAGCAGCTGTATATCTATTTTATCTATTTTGTATATACAGATACAAAATGGTCTTCAATTGTATCCCCTTGTTGTTTGGTTTTGTTAGAGATGGGTATTCCATTGCTATTTAAGTATTATAGTTGCATGAATCCAGAAAAGCAATTGAATATAGTCCAGTAGTCCATAACGGTATTAGGTTATCCACAGAACTGGCAATGTCACAAGTTGTTGACTTGAGCCTTTTAAAGCTCAGCATATTAATATGACTTTACTTTTTTACCTCATGTTTATGCTTTTCTACTGGTTGGTTAAGATCAAGATAAAGCAAGACCTATATAACAGAAAATGTAATTTTTATATCTCACAAGATCAGTCAAATCCCCTCAGGATTTACCCTGAGACCTTTTATAGCAGTTTGTAAATCTTATGTCAGTGTCAGCCATTTGGGTGAGTCACGTCACTGCTTGAACAATTTACTCTCTATGAAAGCCTCAGAGAATGTTTTATGTCTTTATTTCCCTCCTTAGACACACTCTACATCATTGATCACTTTCCTCTGTGGCCTCATAATCTCCTTAATCAAAAAATTTGGGACACCACTGAGTTACAGGATGTCGCAGTACAGTTTCTCTTTTGTTCTGAGTCCTCGCTGACCTTGAAGGGCTAGGGCCAAAATGTTGGCTATCCTTGTAGCCCTTCTTTTTCTCTAATTTTTCATCTGCAAACTTAAGTTGTTAACCCTCCAGAAGAGAAGCTTAATGATAGTATAAAATAAAGTCTTAATTTGGAAAATTGATCAAAAATGTGCATAATTGTTCTCCACACACATTAACATCTTATTGCCATGTTTACAAATCTGTTATCAAAATTTCGAAATCAAGTTGTATTCAAATGTCTTCTCTATGGAATATTTCTTTTTTAAAGGAAATAAAAACAGTAAAAAACTAGAAATGATACAGGATTTCACTAAACAAATTGTAAGAACTCAGTAACGGTTGTTATATTTGCATAATTGTCTACAAATTAGTCGTGCAGATTCCCAGATATAACCATGAGAAATTAGTATTTAAAAAATAAACAAGAAAAAACTTAAGCATTAACTGTTCTTTACAGGGAAGTAGTATAAATTAGCAGTGCAATTATCCAAGATATCCTTCGTATATTCATATACATTTTGTTTTCTTTCCTTGTTTCTTTTATACTTTCCCTCATCCCACTTCCTTCACTTTGAACAGTTTATTTTTATTCACATTATGTGAATTTGTCCAAGTGTTTTTTTTCTAATTTTGCAATTAAGTTTTAATTAAGGATGTTTTAACTGTCTGAATACTTTTCCCTGGCAATTTTTGTTCCTAAGTTCATGTTTGCTTTTGACCTCTGCTGCTATTTTATTTTGTGAAAACCTCCATTGTCTAGTTTCTGAAATACCATGACAATGTGCTTCATTGTTTCCATATAAAAATGTGATGAGAACATCACCAAGTGTGTCTTTTTAGAATTAGACAACACTTGCAACAAGTGTAAAAGCTGAGTACTAAAAGTTTTCCAAGAAGAGCAGCAAAATGAATGAATGAACAGGCTATTTCTTTTGTGCATTGTTAACTTGCATTTTTAGCAGCAAGTGTTCTTTCTGTGTAAACTTTTCAAGACCCACCACCAATGGCAGAGGTATTTTCCTGTAAAAATCATACCAATTAGAAAGTTAGAATGAGGAGAGATGCACGTAAGAAACACCTCCCCTATGACTGTAATGTACTTGATCATTAGATATGATCCAAGTGATTGGATATTTGAGAACATTTCTACCATTACTGGGAAAAGAAAATCTGTCTTCTGTCAGGGTTACACACACACACACACACACACACACACACACACACACACTAATTTAGCATTGATGATTTTTTATTTGTGTTGGTATAGTTTGTGTGTAAATTTTTTGCTATTTTCATAGGAAATTACATGTTAGAAAATATCATACTCTATGTCCTGTTTCACATTTACTAGTAGAAGTTATTGTGACAATAATTTCTATGGATGCAAATTTGTCAGCTTCAGTCCTGAGAAAAGATTAATATCTTTATTACACTCAGAACTCACAAAACAATTGTGAAGAAAAGAAATAAAAGATTGGAAAGTCAATAAGTTAGATGAACAGAACCTTTGTATAAAAAGTCAAGTATCAATGTCCAGCGATTTCAGACATTATAAAAAGGAGACTGGAAGCCACACAGGAACTCCATCTCCCTCCAGTGTGAGCAGTGGTCATCAAGAGAACAGAATGTAATAATGCTTGTGACAATGTGACAATTAAATGACAACATTCTACGTGGTTGTGGGAATGTAAATTAATAAATCCCTGAGGGAAATAAGTAAAGAGATTCCTTAAAAAGTTAAAAAAGTTAGGTCTCCTTTTTGATTCAGACATGCACTTAATGTACTTCTAAGTCTAAGTAGCAAGCTCCAATGACATATGCACACATATTTATAGCAAAGAAATAGCAGCTATCTTAACTACTCTTCTCCCCTTGCTGGGGAAAATACCCAACATTCAAAATTAGGGAAGGAAAGGTTATTTAGCTCACAGTTACTGGAGTTTTCATAGTTTAAAGCAGCCTGAATTACATAGCAAGACCTCGGTGCCTTATTTGTATAAGAGTGAGGGTCAGTGCCAAGGTGGGGCATCGCCATGTCCAAGATGACCCACGCCATACCTCCAAGAGAGGCCGCTGGCTGGGAGGAAGCTCGTGCTGCCTGTTTAATGGTTGACGCCTTTCTGGCTCTGCCCCTTGATCTCCACCCTGGTGCTCTGGCCCGGCCCCTCAAGCCACTCACTGCTCCTTAGTCTATGTCTGCCCCATGACTTACATGAGGCTTTGGGGGACAACTAGGCACAAAAAATAACAATCTGACTCTGGAACCCAAAGTCTCATACACATCCCTTTATCCAAAAGGCATTTTAGTCCAAGTCCCAAGTCAACTCCAAGATCCAAGGCAAACTCTCAAATGTAAGCCCTGTACAAATAAAAAGTTAAATATAGCCAACACTCAAAGGCACAATATAAACATTGCCATTCCAAAACATACACACATGAGGATACAAACAATTTTGGCCAAAACAAGTCCAAAACCCAGCAGGGCAAACATTAAGTCCTATAGTTCCATGTGGAATATCCAAAGCAATCTGTAGCGAATTACGAGCTCCATGTGGCTCTGCCCCTGTGGCACTCTTGGTGGCAGCTCCTCTGGCTTGTCTCTTAGGCTGGCTTTGCTCCGTCTCTACAGATTTCTGAGGGTTCCATGGAATAGTCATCTCACTCACAGCTTTACACACCGCCTTCTCAGGAGCACACTACCTGGCCTCTTAGGCTGTCTTCTGAAATCTAGGTGGAAATCTTCTTAACCTCAAAACTCCTGCATTCTGCATGTGGCTAAAACCAATGCCATGTGCATGATGCCAAAGTTGGCTGCCAGCTGGAGTAGTAGGCAGGTGTTTTTCTTTCTTGGCTGTAGGAGTTGAGTGCATGGATCGCTGAGCACTGTGACCCTAACTGCAAGGAATAAATTCTCCATGCCAGTGCCTGTCTGGAATCTGGTGTGGCTTCTGCCTCCATTCTGGAACCTGGGGCTCTACTGATTTCTCAAAGCAAAATCCCTCACCCTTGACATTCTGAAGCTGCAAAGGGCGAGAGCCTGCCACCTCCTGTGATGTCCTTATTATATCTTTTCCACTCTCCTGTTCCTCCTGGGCAATGGAGATTTCAGCTCTATCTTTGCAGTTCACAGCCTTTCTGGTGATTCCTTTCTGGCCAAATTCACTACATTTTAAATAATACTGCTGAGCTCTTTGCTCTTGATTCTCAACATATATCTGACTAAGATCCCAGACCAATAACCATTCCACTGCCTCAATATTTGACTGCTTTGAGATTTCCTTTGAAAGATTAATCAGTCCCACATGTTTGATCTGTGTCTCATGCAAAGTCTCTGGACATAGGCAAAATTCAGACAAACTTTCTGCCAAGCCAAAATACAAATGATTGAGAGTCCAACAACCAGTGCAGTCCTTCCTCCCAGCACAAATATACCCAGCATGGTCTTTAAAGGCAGGCTTTCTATAAAAGCCTTCTGGCCTTCTGAACTCTGACCAGAATCTTCCCTACAGAACAGCCAAAGCTTTTCCTGCCTTTCTCTTGTAGGCGAAATCTGCAAAACTTTCTTATTTCTTCCCATAGGTTATTCCCCAAATCTTGTAAACCACATGGTCAGGTTTAGCCACAGCAATCACCCCACTCCTGGTACCAAATTCTGTCTTAGTTACTATTCTTTCATTGCTAGGACAATAGCCAACACTCAAAATGAGGGAAGGTAAGGTTTATTTAGCTCACAGTTACTGGAGGTCTCATGGTCTAAGATGGCCTCAATTACGTAGCAAGACCTTGGAGTCTTATTTGTACAAGAGAGGGGGTCAGTGCCTTGGTGGGGTGCCACTGCATCCAGGATGACCTGCTCCATACCTCCAAGAGAGGCCTCCAGCTGGCACATGCTGCCAGTTTAACTGTTCGTGACTAACTGGCCCTGTCCCTTGAGCTCGGACCTGGTCCTCTGGCCCCACCACTCAAGCCACTCACCGCTCTTCCAGCTACACCTGCCTCATGACTTACGTGAGGCTTTGGGGGGGGGAATGAAACAAACCATAATAGCAGGTAAGCTGTGCAAGAGGCCCAGGTGCCTAAAAGTAGAAATGCATGAAGAGAGTGTCATGTTTATGCATTGTGGCATATTTTTTTTCAGCCATAAAGAATGAAATCCTGTCATTTGCCACAAAATAGAGGTATGTGAACAACATCTTTATTACCAATATACACAGGTTAAAAATCAATCTGCAAATACTGTCAAACATGGAATCCAAAAATAGAGGAAAATGAGTAGGAAGAGGTGAGTTGTGAGATAGATGACAAGAGCAGAGGATGGGATTGAAAGAGAGGAGGAAATATAAGGGGATGAAATATCGTCTGTGATACTCATACTCCACTATGACAAGCCAGGGTGCTATTCAAATGTTTTGCTCAAGTGCAATCCAGGTATTCAGAAACATTTAATTTTATCTTTCACACATGTCAGAAAAATTACATTTTCCCCCCTGTGTTTTAGGGAAGGCTCTACGGGGTGGTCAAGGTCTCACTACTAGATCAGACCTGTAGTGATCCTCCAGGTTCCAGCCTCCCAAGTGCTGGGATCATAGGCATGTGCCACCACACCCAGTCTCAATTGCTGCTCAGCGTGCCCCTGGGGTGGAGCCAGCACAGCAGGCCTGGGGACTGAAGCCCCAGCCCCTGTGCCTGCTTGCAAGAGCTTTAATCCGCTGAGCTATTTGGTCGCCCCTTAAAAATCACATGTTGATATTTAAGAAATAATCACACATTGCCATGTAAACCAAAACATTGAATTTATTTATCTCTTCCCATTAAATGTACATTAAATTATTTTGTGCCCAAAATAATGATTGCCGGATTTTTTTTCTGACTGTGTCAGCCTGTGCTGCTGTCCCAGAACAGGCTTTCACACCAACGCACTGGGGCATCACCTCTTTAGGCTGTTCTAATGCTCCCAGTGCTCTGGTGCACTGACCTCATGTCAGAGGAACACAGGAAGCAGTGCGGCCTGCTCTCAGAACAGGGTAGGCTAGTACTCCCAGCTCCCATGCTGTGTCTCATGTCTGCACTGCACTAAAGTGATGGACCATTATGAGGCTCATTCATTCACACAAAAAATAAAATATAATAATTGGGAAACTGTATGCACTTCTCTTCATTCTCTCTGCCTAGAAATTATCAAATTAATATTTGACTCATTAATTGTCTCTTTGGCTACTCTATTGGAATCACTTTGTTCACTTCTTTTACCTTCTTAAACACAACTTTCTTATTTTTTAAGGAGAGTACAAATTAGAATTAAAACAGAAAAAACTGCAAGTGATACAGAATTTCTCTTAACAAAGTATTATGAATTTCACAGTAGTTTTGCAATGCATAATGCTGTCTTCCAAGTGGTCTAAATCCTGAAAGCAACACGGACGCCCATCAGCGGAAGAATGGATAAAGAATATGTGGTATTTTTACACAAGGAAGTATTATTCAGATATAAAGCAGGATATATTTGAGCCTTTTGTCAGTAAATTGATGCAGCTAGAGAATATACTCTTAAGTGAAATAAATCAGACCCGCGTGTGCAAACACACCATTCTTACACTGCCCATTTCTATGCATCTATTTTCCGCAATCTTAAAGATATATCAAAATGAACTTACTGCATTAATAGTTTCATGTCAACCAGAAGAAATTGGAGTATGAAATATTTTTCTAATGTAATTAACTAGTCAGATTTATATTAATTTCAGAGTAGTATCTGTTTCATCCTATTGCTTGATAGTTTTGGAATGAATGCATTATCGGGGAACCATTTATTAGAAGAGAGTTCCAATGTGTTATTAACATTTTTCTAATTCTGACATTATACTAAGATATTCATAATAGAATAGTGCTTCAGAAGTATTCAAAGCACAATTGAAAGTGCACAAAATTAGCATAACAAATCATATAAATTTTGTTATGCAAATTCCAATACTTATCTTTAAAAAGAGGTTTTATCATTCACTGTGGTTAGTTAAATTTTATTTAGTTATAGAAAAACCCTTGTTTTATTTTCGGACCAGAATCACTACACGGACCAGAATCATAGTGATCCTCCTGTCTTCAGCCTCCCCAGGGCTGGGATTACAGGAATGTACCATCATACCCAGAAACTGTGGCCAGCTCAGTGTGCTGGGGGGTGGGGCAAGCATAGCATGTGGCGTCAGGGATTGAAGCCCGGTCCCTGCACTTACCTAACCAGGTGCTTAGTCCACTGAGGTATCTCACTAGTCCTTCAAAACTTCTTGATGTCTTTAGCTATGAAAAATGTGTTCTGAACTAAAAATTTCCTGAAAGCTTTCTTCACCTCCCGGTTCCTCAGGGTGTATATGAGAGGGTTTACCAATGGCGTGACCACACAGTAGAACACGGAGACCACTTTACCAATGGTGAAGTTGTACTTGGCTGGAGGGCGGACATAGGCAAAGATAACAGTGCCATAGTAGATGGTGACTACAGTGAGGTGGGAGGCACAGGTGGAGAAGGTCTTCTTCTGAGCCTCTCGGGAGGACAGCCTGATGACTGTGGCCACAATATTTCCATAAGAGAACATGGTGAAGAAGAAAGAACTTAGAATCACAACTGAGCTGCAAGTGTAACCTAGTGCCTCAACAAAAAATGTGTCTGAGCAGGAGAGTTTAGTAATGGGGTCTGAGTCACAGAAGAAATGGTTGATCTTCTGAGGACCACAAAAGTTTAGACGAGAGATGAATATGGTAGCGGGAAGAGGA
This sequence comes from Octodon degus, assembly GCF_000260255.1. NCBI lineage: Eukaryota > Metazoa > Chordata > Mammalia > Rodentia > Octodontidae > Octodon > Octodon degus. Next base: position 326,869 of record NW_004524956.1, read on the forward strand.
GCAATGAATCCCGCAGTCCAGGATCCAGCTGAAAACTTCATGCAGATCTGAATATTCATGAACAGTGAGTACCGCAGAGGGCTGCATATGGCCACGTACCGATCATAGGCCATCGCTGCGAGCAGGATGCACTCTGTGGCTCCCATGGAGAAGAAGAAGTAGAACTGGGTAATACAGCCGGACACAGAGATGGTGACAACTTTGGAGAGGCAGGTGGCCAGCAACTTAGGCACAGTGACTGTGGTGTACCAGACCTCCAGGAAGGACAGATTCCCTAAGAAGATGTACATGGGTGTCTGGAGTGTGGAATCCATGAGCACAAGGAAGATGATGAGGGTGTTTCCCATGAGTGAAAGCAGATACACAGAGAGGAAGATCACAAAGAGAGTGAGTCGCAGAGAGAGCGAGCCCAGGAACCCCAGGAAAATGAACTCTGTCACTGTGGTGTGGTTTGCTCCATCCATACCTCATCTTCTCTAATCTGCAAGAGAACAGCAATACCAAAGAATAGTAAATGATTGCGGAATTAAGAATGAAACATTTATTCTTTCAGGTTCTTACACTAGGGAGACAATCTGATATTTATACATATGAGTATGATTTATTTCGGTTATGAATATAACCTCTAGTAATGGAAAGAAAGAATTAAACAATGAAGATGACACAAAGAAAAGATAGAAAACAAGGATGGAGGGAAAGCATGCAAGTTTTCATACAGGATGGCTGAGATGATTGTACTCATTTCCATCAGATGTTTTTGGAAATAGTAGTTAATGTTTAGAATCACCTTGACTAACTGTATGCTATTACCTGTGATCTGAGCAACTACATCGAGGTCAGCAATGTGTGAAGCAAAGCGCATGGTTGAATGTCTCTCATCTTCGTCTTTTAAATGTGCACCATTTCTAATGTCTTATAATTATTTTACGCTTCTTAAAATATATTAAAACAGAAATTAAGATTTCTTGAAAGCAAGCACCAATATTCAATTATTTCCTCAATGTTGCATAAGTATATCTCTTAACCCAAGCAGCAGATTCGATGATAAAGAGATAATATAACAACCATTGTTAATTAGCTATTCCTGTTTTGAAAGTCTGTAACATATGCATTGCTGCACATTACCCTATTTCTGCCTTTTTGTATTTGTTTTTGTTTCTGGTTTTACTCTTCAAAATAAATGAATAAAATTTTTAAAAAGAATGGGAAATTATTTTCATTTATTTAGTGTTGTAATGATACTTAATAACAAGATTAATGTCAGTCAAAAGCATAATTGAACACTTTATATGTCACATTTGATTTTCAAGATAATTTTCCCATGGATATACCCGAATAATCTACAGCTTTAGGAATAAAAGAACACTGAAAGTGTAGTTATTGAAGTTTCATTAGTATTTTAAGGTATGATGCTGTAGTTTTGAGTCCAAGAATGTCAATTTTGTAGACCTAGCTCAGGCATAAAGTGTGGTTATACGTGGGAGCTCAGCTTTATGCTGTCACTGAGGAAGCCATACCATAAAATTCAGAGATTGAAGGGCAAATTAGAGATGCTTCAGGCAGCATGAGTCCATCAGTGACACTTCATAGATGTGCTGACCACCACGGTAGTGAACATGCTGCCTGCGATGGTAACGTCACAGAAACCATTTGTTGAAGGTTGGATGTGTTCAGTGTGAGTAAATCCTTCAACCAGAACACAAAGCAGAGATGTACAGTACAACAAATATAAATGCAGTGATTTAAATGAATTAAATTTCCCAATGTTTGGTTAGTTTGATGAATCATTTAATCCCGTTTTTCCAATCTGATTAGGAATAATTTGGCAAGTACATGTTAAAAAGTCAGTAATCTTGTGCTTAGGGAAAAGACAAGCCTAGTCAGTGTAGTCATGTGTTTCAATATCAACAAATCTCAAGAAGTGTAAATCATGGTCAAGTATGGCAGCCATGAGAAAACTTTTAACATATGTAAATACATTTTATAAATTACATCATTAAATGCTGTAAGGACAGTCACTTTTTATCTCCTGTATCCAATGGAAAACTTGTCTGAATGAAATGCAAAGACTGCTGACTTCCTGGCTTCACATCTTTGTTAGGGGCTTAAGTGTTCAAATTTTATCTTGAAGTCTTTATACACAGAGCGCACGTGTACAGTTTTGTGCTCCTGCACAAATGCTGCTGTGTAGTGCCTATACCACAGCAGAGAATGAGCCATGTCAGCGACCCAAGCAATCCGGAGTGTCATTTTATAACTGTCAAGTATTGTAAATATCATTAAGGGTATTTTATTTTTCTCCCACTGAAAGCTATCAGTGGGAATTCCTGAATGATTTTAAGTGAGCCATAAAAACCAAGTTGTACATTTTAAAGTTTGTTTCCAGTTCAAAAGATTTTTTGAAAGTCCTGTGAATAGAATTTATAGTTTAAGGAAGTAGTCTATATGCTGAACTAATTATTACAAATATTTTCAAATTCTTAGAAAAATAATCATATTTACTTTGTTCATAAATTCAAAGGACCATTGAGATTAAGAAAAATATATTTCATATCCTCCTGTTTTTGTCATAGCAAAGGAAATATATATTGCTTATCTTAGAATAATCCAAGCAGATGAGAAAATCAGAATCAAATTGATGTCTGATTCTTCTATAAATGATCAGAAGGAAGGAATTCTGTCTTTATCAATAGAATTTCATATTGTTCTGTAACGTAAAGCTTTAAAAAGAGAATGAGGGGCTAGGGAGATAGCTTGGGGGTTGATGTGACTGCCTAGCAAGTGCAAAGATCCGGTTTTAATCCTGAGTATCGCATGCTGTGTCATCAGGTGCACCCACCAAAACTGGGTGTAATTGTGCACACCTCTAATCCCAGCATTGAGGAGGCTGAGACAGGAAGATCACTATGAGTCCAATCTGGGTAGTGAGACCTTGTATGAAATAAAAAACAAACCACCGATAATTTGAAAAGAGAAGGAAAGAGAGAAAATAAGTTCTAGCTTAATTATATTAATATTTAATTATAAAATACAAATCATGCAGAATTTTACTGGTTTCAGTTTAAATTTAGTACTTCTCACATACCTAAAACACCACATGGGTGATCCTAGGGTCCTGCCTCACTGATGCTGCCAAATCTCAGCAGTAGTTCTTAGCAGCTGTTGGCCCAGCCGTCTCTTAACCTGCAGAGCTACGTGAGAGTTTCTCTCTGAGTATACTCACATCTTGTGTTCTATTTTGTTAATTTTCAGAAAGGTGCTCTTTTTAGTTAAACATTCATTTAATTCTTCTTTTCAGCAAAGCTGTCAGTGGCAACATATTCACTTCAGGCCATTCATGATGGGGAGAAGCCAACGCTCAGTGCTGCACCACGGCTTACAGGGCACCTGCACTGTGAGTAGGCACCAAATTCCTTACCTTTTTGAGGTGTCCGTTGTTTCCAGGGTCAGGGCTGCAGGCAAGGTGAAGGCAGAGATCTCTCTAGAGGAAAGAATTATGTTTTCATCAGCCTGGAGCTTTGGAGAGTGTCTCCCACAGGGAAGCAACACACAGCTTCCCTGGGGATGCTGGTCAGGGTCACAGTGCTCCCCTCTCAGCCCCGTGACCAGAGCCGAGGGCAGCAGTACAACTGTCAGCACAGGAATGGGCGTGCTTGCACTCTGTGTGTCTTCTTAGCTGCCACTGCCTGTGATTCACCCTTAAGTAAGAGTGTAGCGATTGCATCTGATTGTCCAGCCACCACAAATATTACCACAAAATCATGTATGCTAACATCCAGAGTATGAACATCATCAATGCTGAAATGATTTCCTTTAAAATAATAGAGCTACAAAACAAAAAGGAAAGAAAATAAATGTGAACTTCTCACTGCTTTATACAATATGAGACAAGATTCAGTGTTGTGCAGGTGTCAGTGAACCAATTCCCGTGATTAATGGAGTCATTTTGTATTGCAGGTATGTAATTACCAATAAAAGTAAAAATTAAAACGACATGTTAGGGCTGGGGAGATAGCTGGGCAGTCTAAGTACCTGCCTGGCAAGTGCAAGTACCCGGTTTTTTTTTTTACCTGGTTCTGCATGTCTTCCTGTCCTGGAAACCGGACTTGGAGATGTACACCTATAATCCCAGCAGTGGGGCGGCTGAAGCAGGTGGGTCCCTGTGAGCTGAGATGCACAGCGATGCCCTGCACCAAAGAAATAAATAAAACAATTTAAGTAAATAAATAAACCACATGTTAATAGTACACCAACTGGAGCATCAGGCGTGAAAATTCATATGGAGAGTCCTCTAAAGCTAAAACTTGAAATTTCATGTAACGCAAACGTTCCCCTTGCTAGGTCTCTTCCAAATGGATTTAACATCATTATATTATACTTAGTCGTGCGCATCCGCTTTTATAAGATCACCATTGATAACCACCAATCTCGGAAGATACTTGCGTCCATCAACAGAGGACTGTAGAAAGAAAACGTGGCATTTGTACACAAGGCAGTATCTCTCTCCCGTAAGGAAAGATAAGCTTGATGCCCTTTGCGGAAGTGGACTCACCTTGAATGCACAATATCAAAGTGAATTAAAGCCGAAACCTAATAGTGAGAATCACTAGATTTGTGTTATATAAGACATCCAATAAATAAGTATAGAGAACAATGAAAGACAGAACAGTAAACAAAAAGGTATTTTCAAGTCAAAGCATTATCAAGAGTTGGGGAGAAGGAAGGAGGAGGGGAAGGAGATGAAAAACACTGAGATCTATGATGTATATTCCCCAACTCCCCTCAATGGATGCAGTCATTATGTAATACAAAGAGGGATTAATGAGAAACAAAAACGACTGAAAAAATCAAATGTATCCATGAAGCTATAAATGAAAAGATGACTTCCCTGGCAAGCTCAAGGGCCTTCAGTCCCCTTCCACCACCCAAACAAAAAAAGAAAGATGATGTTCAGAATAGTATGGAATAAGCTCAAAGATATCAAAAAGAGCATACAGGTCGGATGACTCACAATATGGACAAGGGTCAAAAGAATGATATTGATGACTTCAAAAGGGGGAAAAGTTACTTTTCTTTTCTTTCTTTCTTTCTTTTTTTTTTGTAGGCAGTTCAGCTGTCTCCCCAGTTATAATCTTAATGATGGAATAAAGTAAGTTCAAAGGATATCCACATTTTTATAGTGGCTAGAGAAAGATTTGTACAATAGTGTTTAGACAAGATATCATGTCTGTGCCTTGTACTATGAACAACTATTATGAAGACAACAATATGCAAATGTATTAATTATTGTAACTGTCCTACTAACCTGTCTTGAAACTGTCTCATTGCTATTTCTTTCTCAATAAAATTAATAAAAAGTATAGTGCTTAGAAAATTGAAAAAACAAGTGAAACCCTTTTAAATTAATTTAATTTTTGGGTCAAACAAGTTTTGTAATAAATTGAAATTTTTGGTTCTATGTATGTATAAATAGACAATAAAGTTATGATTTTTAATTCAAAAAATTGAATGCAACTGAGTTATAGATCATATCAAATGTTCAACATTTTGTGAAAAGAACATTGTCAATTTCATTTTTAAAAATATATGTCATACATGTTATATATGTTTCTCATACAAAATCTTTTTATCATAATTTCATTTTTTATCTTTTTTGAAGAGAAAAAATAGTAAAAGAAACATTATGAATAATACAGAATTTCATTCAACAAGATGATAGGATTTCAAAAAGGTTGGTAGTTTGCATAGTGTTGTCTTCAAATTAGGTTGTTCAGATTTCCAGATATAAACATGCAAAATTGGTCAAAAAATTAAAATGAAGAGGACTGGGGAGATGGCTCAGTAGAATACGTGCTTCCCTGGCAAACACAAGGGTCTAAGTTCAATCCCCACTTCCATAAATAAATAAATAAATAAATAAATTAATTAATTAATTAAAAGGAAGAGAAAAAAAATTAAGTGTGTAATGTTTCTTTCAATACACTAGTGTAAATCAGAAATCAGAAGTATTAGAACCCTCTTTTCCTTCATCTCATTTGTTACTTCCCTTTGAACAGCTTTTTTCCCTTTTACAGTATCTGTTGTATATTTCAGATTTTATTTACACCAGCAGTTTTGTTATAATAGACAATACAACACATTTAGAAGAATATATTTATGTTTTTCTAAATATATTAAGATTGAATTTTTATAGGAAGCTATATACAGCATTAAAATATTGCTTTTTCCATTGATAAAGTATTTTAAAGTAGGTGGCTTTAAAACATTTTTTCCATATATAAAAGTCAAAAGTGTTGTTATTATTATTTATCCAACCTTGCATTACTATATCTGATAATCTAGCAACAGATTTGATGATAAATTAGATAAGAAAATGACCAACGTTAATTAGCTATTCTTGCTTTGAAAACCTGTATCATATGTATTGTTGTATGTTATCTTGTTTGTTTTTGTTTTTGTTTTTACTCCTCAAAATAAAATAAAATAAAAATTTATAAAAAATTTGAACACTCTCTCCTCTGAATCAACACATAATATTGAACTATGAGATCATTTGTAGTAAAAATAGTAATAATTTCATTGATGAAAGTAGAAAGGATGGTGTTAAGATGTTAGTATAAAGGATTTTTATTATTAAATTGAAAATTATGTCTTGGTTGTGAGAGGGAATCTGCTCTGGTGAGACCTCCCTCTCGTTCCCAGCTCCATGATCTGTGATTTTACTCTAGTGAGAGAAAGAGGAGAGCATAACTGGTCAGAAGATGAGAAATGAGCACAGAAAGGGTGGGAAACACTTCACTGTAGGAAAGATGAAAAAGGACCAAGGAGCTTACCATTTATGACTGGCCACGATGGACATCGAGTTGAGAAGATTTTGCTATTCTGTGAGTTTGCAAACCAGACAGACTCTGACTACCTTTAAACTGCTAATCATAAAGAGACTGTGAATCTTAAAGGACTCTTCATGCAGATGCATGTACTCAACCAAGAACATGAAGCCTGGGAGTGTTTGGTCCAATCAGCAATTCAGGGCAGCTAGGAAGAAGACCCACAGTGCTGGTCAGGTGTGAAGCTCAGCTGGGTCTATTTACTTCATTTATGAATATGGTGTCTAGTTTCATCCATCTACCTATAAAATCCTCAAACTTATCTTTCTTTGTAGCTGAGTAATACTTCATTGTATAAAAATACCCCATCTTTTTTATTCATTCCTCAGTTGATGGGCATTTGAGTTGTTTCTATGATTTAGCTATGACAAATGGAGCTGATACAAAAGGGATGCATGTATGTCATGGTGGCATGACGAATTTCTCTGGAAAAATAACCTGGAAGGGAATATGCGAGTTGAATGGGACATCAAATCCCAGTCTTTTGAGGAATCTCCACACTGATTTCCAGTGGTTGTACCAGTCTTCATGCCCACCAACAGTAGGGAAGGGTTTATTTTTCCCACAGTCTCTGTAGCATTTGTTATTGATTGACTTCATGATGATAGCCATTCTCTCTGGGGTGAGATGTAATCTCAATATTATTTTAACTTGCATTTCTCAAGTGAACAATAATGTTGAACTTTTTTCCATGTATTTATTTTCCATTTATAGTTCTTCAAAAAAGTGTGTATTGATTTCAGATGGCTGTTATTTGATTGGGTCTTTCAATTTCTGGAGCCTGAACTTTCAATTTCTGTATATGTTCTGCATAGAATTCCTTTTTCTGGGGCACAGTTAGCTTCTTACCACTGTGTGTGTGTGTGTGTGTGTGTGTGTGTGTGTGTGTGTGTGTGTGTACTCTGATGGTGATTTATTTTGGTGTATAAACACTTTTCAGTAAGATGAGATCTCAGGTGTTCATTCTTTGTTGTACTTGCCATCTAGTTTGGTTTTTGTTCATGAACTCTCTGCCTTCCCCATCTACCAAATTTCTCCTCCAGTAGATTTAGTGCTCATATTTTAAAATTTAAATCTTTGATTCACTTTGACTTTAATTTATTACATGGTGAAAAACACAGCTTTAATTTTAGTTTTCAGCCTGAAAAGGCAGTTTTTCCAGCAAAGTCAATTAAAGAGGCTATTTTTCTTTTCAGAGAACATGTTTGGCCCTATTGTCAAAGATACGGTGGCTGAGGTTGCTTATAGTTGTGTTTGCATGTTGTGAACTGCCCCATTGATTCTCAGATCTGTTTTTTCACAGTAAAAGCTAATTTTATCACAAGAACTTTGCACTATTATTTCAAGTAATGGATTGTGAGTCCTCCTGCTATACCTATGCTGACCTGGAATGTTAATGGTCATCATTTTGCCATCTGTTAGGTACATTAATGGTATTTAGATGTGATTTCATGGAATCTGTTATAACAATCTGCGAAGCATGCAAACTTTTCAGTGTCGATTATTTCTATCCATAAGAAAGGTATATAATTCATTTTCTGAAATCCTTAATCTTACTGTAATTTTTATTGCACAGTTCTTTTATTTCCTTTGCTAGCTTGATTCCTGTTTTTTTTATTTTTTTGACTTCTGTTGTGAAGTGCATGGTTTTCCTAATTTTTCTCTGGGTGTGTTTGTTATTAGTTTACAGAAAAGCTACTGAGTTTTTTTCTTTTATGTATTTGGTGTAGGGTCTCACTGTGTAGCTCAGACTTATAGTGATCCTCTTGTTTTCAGCCTCCCCAGCACTGGGTTACATCAAGTGCCACCACACCTGGACTTAGTTGCCAGCGCGGCATGTCCCAGAGGCAGGGCCAGAGTGGCGTGAGGGACTGGGGATCCAACTCTGGAACCAAAGCTACTGTTGTTGGAGTGTTGATGCTGTATACTGATTAGCTACTGAACCTTTTAATTAAATCTCCAATTATTTTGTTGGAATTTCAGTAGTCTTCTATGAAATGTATTATGTCATCTTCCAATAATGATAATGTACTTTACTTTCCAATCTATTCATTTTATTTTCTCTCTTGTCTAATTTCACTTGCTAATGTTTCCAGAAGTATAATGAATAGGATTGTTAACACAGGAAATCCTTGTCTTATACCTGATTTTAAATTGAAAATTATCAGTTGGTGTTCATTTAATATGATGTTGGCTGTTAGTTTCTCTTGGATGGCTTTTATCATACTGAGGTAAAGACCATCTATTCTGATTTTCTGGATGGTTTTTATCATGGATGAGTGTTAGTCTTTGTCAAAATCTATATCTGCATCTTTTGAGATGATCATGTGATATTTGTCTTTAGCTCTGTTCATGTGGTGTATTACATTTATTGATTTTCATATGTTGAACCATCCCTGCATTCCTGGAATGAATCCTACTTGGTCATGGTGCATATTCTTCTTGATGATTTGATGAATTGTATTTGCTAGAATTTTGCAGAGATTTTTGGCATCCGTGTTCATTAGGGAGACTGGCCTATGATTTCCTCTTTTTGGTTAGACACTGCTCTTGTTTTGGTATCAGGGTAATACTTGCTTCCAGGCATACATTTTGAAGAACTGATTCTCTTTCAAATTCACTAAAGAGTTTGAGAAGAATTGGTATTAATTTTTCTCCTAATTTCTTGGAGAATTCAGCTTTTATTCATTAGAAACTGGCTTTTTTCTTTGTGGCTAAGTTTGTAATTATGTTTTTGATTTCCTTGACTGACATTAGCTACTCAGAATTTTTACAATAAGCTTTGTTAATTCATATTTGTCTAGGAATCTGTATCTTTCTTCTGTGTTTGTCATCATGTAACAGTAAAAACTTTGAAATATGTATTCATGGTCTGAATTTCTATACTGTCTGTGATGATTTTGCCCTTTCATTCTTTATTGAATGAGTTTGAGTTTTTTCATCCCTTGTTTTGATAATATTTGTAAGGAGTTGTTGTTTTATTTATTCTTTCACAGAATTAATTCTTTAATTCTTTGTATTGTTTTCTTAGTTTCATTGCATTAATTTGTGTTGCCATGTTTATAATTTCCTGCATTCTTTGGGCTTTATTTTTAACTTGTTCTTTTTTTATTCTAGAAACTTCAGGTGCAGCATAAGGCTGTTGATTAAAGCCCATTCTGTTTTCCTAATGTAAGAATTCACTGCTATAGAAGTTCTCTTAGCACAGCTTTTATTGTGTTGCAATGCTCCAGTAAATTGTATCTGCATTTTTGTTTGATTGTAATTTTTTTTTAATTTCTGCCTTAATTTCATCTGTGACTCATTGATTGTTCAGGAGAGTGGTGTTTAATTTCCATGTGTGTAATAGAGGTTTTGCTATTTCTTTAGTCAATAATTCCAGTTTCATTGCACTATGGTCAGGTTATATGCACTGAATAACATTAATTCCTTTCCATTTACTTAAGCATGTTGTATGTACTAGGATATTTTCTCTTTTGGAAAATGTCCCATGGATCTTTGAGAATTATATGTATTTGGATTTGGGGTGGAACACTTGTGTAAGTGTACTAATTTCATTTCTTCACAAGTTTAGTTCTGTTATTTTTGTGCTTGCAGAAACAGACTGTTTAGTGCCTGGAGAATGTGTTGTGGGCGAATGATGCCAGAACCTCAGGAAGAGTATCAACCATTTCAGCCTTTCATCTGGACAAACACACAGTGTACAGACAGGAAAACACAAAGTGAGAAACCAGCTGTTAAAAATTATTTTTTGTTCATTCATAAATTTTCTACTTTAAAATTTATAGAACAAATGTATTATTTTTTTTCTGTATTTAGAACAGGGTCTACAGGGCCTGACTGCACAGATCAAACTAATAATGATTCTGCTGTTTTCAGCCTCCCAACTGAATCACCATGCCTAGTCTGAATTGCCATCTCAGCTCGCCGTACAGGTGTCGCTGGCAAGGCACACCAGGGATCGAACCCCAGCTGCTGTGCTCAGCCTAAGCAGGTTCTTTAGTCTGCTGAGCTATCAGGCAGGCCCTTAAAAATGTATTTTGAAGCAAAACATTTTAGCATTTCATTCAAAGAAATTTGAAATTTGTACCTTAAAATAATTTTAGTACTTTAATCACCCAGCAACGATACTTCATCAATTATACTTTTAGGAAATGAGTTTAACAGGTCTACGTGAGTTGAATTTTTTCAGCCATATGGATTTTTTTTTGTCAGCTCAGCTAGCTTTCAGGGCAGGCCTTGAGAGGCATGTGGTGCTGAGGATCAAACTGTAGTCCCCTCTGTCTGCCTAAGCTTGCCTAAACAGGCACTTTAGAACACTGAGCTATCTTGCCGGCCCTGGAAATATTTCAGTTTAGCAGTTGATGTTTTGAAAGTGAAATAAAACATCAAGTTGTCTTGGAGAAGACTCTTGTCACATACAGGTATGGCTCTAGGCTTCTGGAGACCAAGATTCCTGCTAGGATGTAGCAGTTTCACCAGGAAGGGAGAAATTTAAAGCAAACAAGATGTTAGTATTTTGTAAATTTCTAGCTTTGCAGCTATTATAGTTTGTGTCTAGTTATCCCTCCAAAGCCTCATGCAGTCATGGGTGGGCTTCCAGAGTTTGTAATTAAGTCATGATCCATGTGGATTATGGTTGTGAGTGCTGCTGGGATTATGGCTGGGTTAGATAGCTTGAATGCAATTTAAGAAAGACTTGCTCTCTGTGGTCATTGGTGCCACTATTCCGTCCTTTGTTCTCTGCACTTTGCCATCTCCATGCTCTCTGCCATGTGTCACTCTGCCTTGGAGCCAGCTGAGTATGAACTGAAACCTCCACTAACTGTGAGCTAAATAAACCTTTCCTTCCTTCATTTGGGGTGTTGGGTATTTCTTCCAGCAATGAAAGAAGAGTAACTGAGACAGCATCATTTGAAAATCTCTGTACGCAAAAGATGGAAAGCATCTTTATAGAGACACTTAGACAGCACCTAGGATTCCCCAAAGGAAAAAATGTGAATAGTCCTATTAAGTGGTTATTGTGGCATGTTGCAAACCAATAGACACAGAAACCAAAGGAAGAAACTTGGAATGCTTTATTGGCTGAGCTCAGCAGCAACACTCTCCTCAGAAACTGAAAAGAGTAAAGTGAACCATGAGGAAAAAATACAATTAGAGTTTATGCACAACATGTTGTGGAACAACTAAAAGACACTGAAACCAAAGGAAGAAATTTGGAGCACTTTATTAGCGGAGCTCAGCGGCAACACTGCTCAGACACTGACAAGAGTGAAGCCCCGAGCTGAGGTGAGGCACAGTTTTTAAAATAAAAAACAAGAGTAGGTTGAGGAGAAGGGGGATTGTTACACAGTCTATCATCACTCGTTGGGTCTTTGTCTCAGTACACGAGGTCACATTTCGCAAATCCTACAGGAATTTGTCCTTACTTGGCTTAGGCGTTGTTTTTGTTCTGGTAGTTGGAAAGATATCTGGTGAGAGTTTAACCCAGTTCTCAGCGTGCTGAGAAACATTTTCTTATCTGCATAAACAGTAACACTTTACAGTTAGGCATAAGTGGGAGTTTATAAAAGAGATCCTGGTTTTACAAAACAGAAGTTACAAAGCTTATTACAAAATGGAGTTGATTAAGCCAGCAATGACCATTCCCCACTGGTTTCTATAACTGAATCAAATCCTTGACTTGTTGGGGTCATATAATGGCAGTTGATCACATCCTTTTGTTATTTTGACAAAGAAGAGGTTTTTAACAAACTAAATATTAGCATATGTTTAAATCCTTCAAGTCTGATGCACTCGTGGCCCTTTGTGGTGATGTTCTTTTGGTTTATTTTGACATGAGGTCACCATTGTTAATCTCCTCAAACAGTAAGGAACATTAGTTAACAACAAAGTCTGAGTAGGTGGATTTTTCTAAAACTCTAGAACAGGCAATATCTCCCATATCCTCACTGGTTTTTGTGTCATCTCTTGAGCTGTCACATCAACCAGGTATGTCTTTTCTTTTAGCTTGAGGTCTGGGCCACAGTGGGGGATGTCCATCTCGCTCAAGTTATAAGTCACCTTCTCTTTAATTCTGTCTCCTTGCGGGCCTATCCCTGTCTCACTGCCTATACTATTTTTGTCTAACTCAGGCTGCCTACAACACTTCCCCTCTGAAGAAGTAACCCAAACTGCCACGAGGGAATCATGGGTGATGGCCACTCTAACTTCTTTAGGCTGAAAGGGTTTGTAGTTGTTGAACGGCAGTCAGAGATACTCTCCAGAGGTTCTACCTAAAGGTCCTTAAGAGACACCAGGCATTTTTTTCTTGGGTAGGTGGAACAGTTTTAAATGGGAAGTAGGCAAAGTCAAAGAAACAATTAAACAATAACATCAACAGGATACAGTAATCACTTAGCAGACCTGGAAAGCAATAACCTTTTAAAGTTTGTAATTATACAAAAACTAGTCAGAACATATTGTAGGTCAATTGTCAGAGATCTCTTAAATGTGAGGTTTAATCTCTATTTTTTTTTTTATCTTCCATGGCCATTGGATACTGAGGCACATTAACTGCCAGACCTATGGAAAACACAGTACTCGCCGGTTGCCAAGTGGGGCTATTGACTGGGTAACTGACAAATCTGCATGAGCATCTATTAAAAGTTTAACAGGCTTTCTCCTTACATTGACGGTTAACATGGGTTCCCTCAGGTTGAGCGAGGAAGATCCATGACCACCTCAATCTGAAACTTCCTCTGACTCCATCACGAACATTTTTTTTTCCTTCTCTAGCAGCTTGGACATCTCTGCTTGAAATGTCCCTTCTCTCTGTCTGGATCGAGGGAAGGATAACTTTTTCCCATTTCCTGACTGGCCTTCTTTTCCGTCGGCTGCTAGTATCACTGTTTTTATTTTCCATCTATAATTCCATTCTGTATCTTTTCTGCTATGAAACACCTCAATTCAGACAATTCATGCCTGAAAACCCTTTTAACTTCTACAGCTTGTTTCAGATATCTGGGGTACACTGAGCAACATATAACTTCTGGGTTGTATATTTTACTTGCACGTTTACATAGGTTTTGGTTTCTCTAGGAAAGAACAAATTTTCTGAGAAATTAGAGCACATATAACCAAAACATGAACATTTGAGCTCATGAGTACATTTATAAAACTTTTTTTTTTGAGACATAGCAATCATAACCTACTAGTTCTTAGATTCCTGTATTTATGGAGTCTGACAATTTGCTCTAACCCCCTCTAGCTTTAGTTAAGAGAGGTCACACATGTATTTAGTATCAACATGAAATACCTACATTATATCAGAAATCAACCAGATGAACATACACTTTTCATAATTCAGTCAGATTAAACCGAGAAATACCGTTTAAACCTTGTACATGAACAACAACATATATTACATTTGTAAAAACTAGTGAGCATAATTTTGATTAGTTAGCAACCTGAATATATTGCAGTATCTCAGTTATAGCTGAAGCAAAATCTTTTCCAAACTCTGTTTCTATTGAAGTGGATGACTGGAAGGAAGGTCAGGGTTGAAGAAGGACAGAGACCTGTCCCAATATACAGCAATAGGCTGTTTTTTTTCTTTGCTTTAGTCATGATTACTCAGGGCTCCTCTGTGGAGATTGCAGGTAGAGATAACAGTCTGGCCAGAGGGAGAAGGCAGGACCAGCACCCTTCAGTCCTACTGGACCACCTGGGAAGCTGAGGCTGAGCTCTGGGACTTCCACCTCAGAGTGCAGTCTCACTTCTAGTGGCTGCCTTGGCAGTCAGGGCCTCTCAAGGCAGTGCCTCTTATGCTGGCCTGGCTTCTGACAGCAGTAGCAGGTGAGCATCATTGCTGTTGAGATCTTGGAGCCAGGAGAATCAGACTCAGTGTCTGTTTTGAGGCTGTAACAAAGGCAGACAGTTTTGATCTCTTTGCTTTCTCTCCCTGGTTTTTTCCCAGTTCCTATTATAGGAAATTGTTTCCTTAGTGTCCTATAAAGTATCAAGTGAGTTGTCTGGAGCAAAAGCTTTTCTTATAGCTCTTTTTAATATCTGGAGAGGACTGAGTAACGAACTTATCTGTAAGAGGAATCTGTTCCTCTACTGAATTAACATCTCAGGAAGTATGCTTTATCAGTGCCTCTATTAAACATTACAAGAAATCAGAGCGGTGTTTATTTTTTTCCTCGTAAATAGCTGAAACTTAGTAACTAAAGGTTTGGTTTTAGTTCTTTTTAAACCTTCAAGAATAAACACTAGAAAATATTTTTTATTACAATCTCCTGCCTGGCTATTAGGCCAGCATGAGTCTGACTGCTTGGGCTCAAGTAGAAGCAGATAGTTCCTGCTATAGCTAAACCAAGATAAACTGGCTGTCTATCTTCCAGTTGTTTAAAATTAGCAATATGATATTTATCTCAAATTCCAACATCAGCTTGTAATGTTGCCTGCCTTTTCATAGAAGTCAAAGCTTGGTTTCAAATTAACATTACATCTTTTAAACCTAGTTTATAAGTCTGAATATCCTCTAGGTACATCAATGTACTTATCAGGGTCATCTAAAGATTTTTTAAGATCTGACTGTACCTGTTTTGGGTCACAGAGAAAAAGGCACATAATCTCTGGAAGTTCTAAACTGTATTATCATAAAACTTACTTTCAGTAATGGTGGGTGAGGCCATGACTAAAGCTATCTTATCTAAATGTCTCCAAAGGTCAGGAAGCAGCAGTTTTAGGCACCTGAACAGCCTGGTTCTCCTGTGGCTCACATCTACATTTCAAAACTAGGTGACAATGACTTTCTTAAGGGGAACAAAATCTGAACATAAGACAATTGATATGGTGACAGGAATGTGTTACAGAAGGAAACATAACCATTTCATGAAAAGGTCAATTTGATGTGAGCATTTTTTAGACTACAAAAGTCTCTTCAAGAGATAGATCAACAATTGGCTGGAGGATTTGACCCTGTGCACCGAGCCACGGCTTCAGACACTTGTGTTTTTCTATCTAATCACCTAGGTAAACAATTTCAGCAACTGGACAAGATTTAAACTTGAAGCTCATAGTTAATACTTACATTTATCATCTAGCAAACAAATTTTACATATGGGTAAAAATGCATTGCTTTATGACCGACAAAAATCTCTTTTTCCTCTTAATGTGTAACACACAGATATAAATTTTTTCTTGACAGTCGCTGCAGAATGTAAACTATTTCAAGCTGCCTCAGCCTAATTTCTGAAGGAGTGACTCATTAAGTTTTACTGAAAAGCTCAGGTAGAATTCCTAGTTTATTAGCAGAAAGAGAAGGAGAAAAGGTACAATAGGTCAGTGGAGATCTTTCAGTGTTCAAGTACGATTGCTGACCTACATGGCAAAAGCAGTCAAATGCTTTATAGGTACATATATTTCCTAAGCATTAATTAGATTTGAGAGTCCCATTTTTCAGAAATTTACATAAAATCCACTAGAAGGCTTACAAACATTATTTTCTCTATTGCTATTGTCTGAAGTCAAGGAAGGAATACCAGTACAGTTAACATTTAGTTCAAATGCAACATATACAAGTACAAAGCAGTCATAAAATGTACTATTAAAGAAATATAATGACCTTGTAACATTTTCAAGTTTTTTAATTTAGGTGTATGG
The DNA here is from genome assembly GCF_000260255.1 of Octodon degus. Classification (NCBI taxonomy): domain Eukaryota; kingdom Metazoa; phylum Chordata; class Mammalia; order Rodentia; family Octodontidae; genus Octodon; species Octodon degus. The sequence goes on from NW_004524956.1 coordinate 343,404, forward strand.
ACACATTTTGACCAACATTTTAACAACTGCATAATGAATTTATGTGTGTGCTGGGCGGCAGGCAGAATGAGTGGGTTCTTAGGGTGATGATCGGGGGTCATAGCCACTTTTTGTCAGTTGGAAGTGCCAGTGTGACCATGTGGAATTGGCTGGTCATCCAGGAATGGCGTCCGGAACAGTAAACCTTGAGCCATTCAGAGGTCATGGAGAAGATAAATCTAAGCCTGATTGTAAGGAATATGGTCAGGGTGTTCCAGATTTTTGAAGATAACTCTCTGGACCTGCTGAGAGACTGTAAGATTAAAAGTGCCTTCCAGAGGCCAGGAGACCCCAAAGGAGGGCCATTCAGGTTCACAAAAGGTATGGAGTTTTCCTGGATCAACCGGGTCTCCAAAGCCTTGGGCGCAAGTCCTGAAATCTTTAACGTGGTTAAGAATAAGTTGCAATGCTAACAAAGAAGAGGGAGAGGCTGACCTATTTTGACACAAAACATGTAGACTGAGACAAAGAAAGACCAAGATAAGAACAATGAACACAAGTCTGATATCCAGGAAAACTCCTGGTACAATTCTGAATACAAATACCAAGTCCCCAGCAGCGTCTTGGTAGGGAACTTCCAAGGAGGCTTAAGTCACGTCCAACACCCTCACAGGTACCAAACACAAAGAGTGCACCTAATCTAAAATCCAAATTCCAAATTATCTTGCATCACCATTGCAGTTGGACCAGTCCAGGTACCAGGTCTCTCAAGTAGCCAGTGGTTCTGAGATGTAGGGGTTCAGGGGTTGTTTCAGAGCCTAGAGTGTCCCATTAGAGGGATCCTAGAGGAGCCCCCTAATGTAGCATGCCACAAAACCAATGGATACTGATACTGAAGGAAGAAATTTGGAGCGCTTTATTAGTTGAGCTCAGAGGCAACGTTCTGCTCAGAAACTGACAAGAGTGAAGCCCAGAGCTGAGGTGAGGCACAGTTTTTAGGACAAAAAACCAGAAGAGTAGGGGGAGGAGAAGGGGATTATTACAGAGTCTATCATCACTGGTTGGGTCTTTGTACCAGTATACAAGGTCACATTTCACAAACCCTAGAGGAATATGTCCTTCTTAGGCTTACGCGTTGTTTTTGTTCTGGTAGTTGGAAGGACATCCAGTGAAAGTTTAATCCAGTTCTCCATATGCTGAGAAATATTTTCTTATCTGCACAAGCAGTAACATTTTGTGGTTAGGCATGGGTGGGACTTTAGAAAAGAGATCATGGTTTTATGAAATGGAAGTTACAAAGTTTGTTATGAAATGGAGCTGATCAAGCCTGTTTACAACAGTTATTTCTTGTTTTCGTTATGTTTCTCACTGTTGATACAAATTGCCCAAAGTACATGTGTAGGTGGAAGGGCATATTCAGCTCACAGTCTGTAGGAGTTTCAGACCACAGACAGCTGGCCCAGGACAGGGTGGCACATTGCAGAGGGGTAACTGTTAATGACACTACACGACAGCAAAGCAAGGAGTCTTAATAGAATCTTTCTGCCATTTTTATCTTGGTCCAGACTAGCAAAATTAGGGCATGCTGAACCAATCACTGGCCTGATACTGATCACACATCTTCATTCCCAGCATTTGATCAGTGCTACACCCTCTACACCGAGCCACCTCTGGAAAAAGTCCACCTTTGACCACCGAGGCTTCTGTGGGACATCTAAACACCACCCATAATGTATCCTGAGACCAATAGTATTAGAAACACCGTTGATTTTCATAGACAGATTTGCCTATTGTGGAGAACACTCTCGAATAGCACCATGAAGGTTGTGGTTCAGATACCTTCCAGTATTATAATGAACTCATTAAATAGTCCCCTAGGGGCCATAATATATGTTACAACACCCCTTTCATACTTCACTATTGCAAATTTGTATTGTAAAATAAAAGTAGCTGGCTGTGCATCTTAGTAGCTGTACCTGGGGGATACTGGAAGTAGTGATTTTACTATAACAATATTATAATGAATAACATGCAGGGAATTTTACATAAATTTGTCACTCTTTATTAGAGTGTGATCTATGAAAAGTGTATTTTATATGACATTGTCTGGACTATATATTAGCATCACTCAATATTCATAACATAACACATTTATCAATGCTGGCCCCCTCTTTCTGGATTGCATGCATATCTTGTCATATGGAGCTGGAGGATGACTAAGGAAAATCCCAGTGCTTGAGCCTAAATGTCCACCCTCAGAAATGACATTATCTCTGGAGTTGCTGATTTTAATTTTGAATATCTGAAGACCTATATACTTGAGAAACAATATTAAGTACAACACTAACAAAAACACTGTGTGTCCTAAACCAATTTGATGCTGCCCAAGGAGGCAGACCAGACTATATCTTTTCATGCACCAGTCTAGATGTCCCTATTAGTTATGTAGAACAACACATGTCCAGTATCAAGTTTAGAAATCAGCATCAAAACCTATGTCTGAAATCACCATTTAGACCACAGTTGGGACCTGGGGAGGGTGTTCAATTGTTCTGTGGTTAAATGTGACAGGCTACCAACAGACTGCCCAAGTAATCCTGCATGACAACACTATTGCAATACCTGCATAAAGGAGAAAGAAGTGAAAATTAATCCTGTCACTGTAGTATTGGAAATTGAAATGTACAAGGAAAGTCTTAAGTGCAGCAATTACATAAAACCGTCCACTCAAACTGGAGTGCAAAAAGTAAATTTATCAAGTTTTGTTTCTGAAGGACTAAATTTTGTTTTTTGTTTTTTTCTGCCTGGTCCCTGGTATTGAGTCTATAAATAATAGAAAGGAACTTTCTTGTTTACATTCAAATTGGATTTTAGAGATTGTAAAAGTGAGCATTTGATAAATGTAGTTATTTTTAAAATGTTAAATATTTTCTTTTACTTATTTGGTACAAGGTCTTGCTGTGCATCATGGAATCAGTGATCCTGCTAGCTCAGCATCCGCAATAGTGGGGTGATAGGCATGCGTTGCCATGCCTGGTTCTGGTGGCCAGCTCTGCCCACCATGGGTTCTGGTGTGGCATGGCATGCGGTACCAGGGTTCGAACCTTTGTCCAAGCACTTTCCAGGCAGGTGCTTAGACCACTGGGCTAAGAACAAGGAACAAGGAACTAACAATACAGCATCTGGAAGATGGTTCAAAACAAAATAATGGAAGACTAACAGATATCAAGGAAACACCTAGATTTAATACACACAACATGAAAGGACTGCTTGGAGAAATAATGGCTGGAAGTTACCCAAGCATAGGAGAAGAATCTAATATGCAGCTAATTGGGGCATGCAGAACTTCACCTAGCCATAATTAAAATTAAGGTACTCCCAGAGCCATAATAATAAAGATGCCAAATATTAAGTCAAAGAACAAAAGTTTAAAAGCTGTTAGAGAGAAGCAGGTTACCTATAATAGAAAGCCCATCAGAATTGTGGCAAATTTCTCAGTGCACAGAAGATGATGGAAAACTAAAGGTACAATGTCTCGCTGTGCTTCCTGGAATCATAGTGATCCTGCTATCTCAGCCTCCTCAACACTGGGATTATAGGCATGCACCACCATTCTTGGTTCTGGTGGCCAGCTCTGCCCATCCTGGGTTCTGATGTGGCATGGCATGAAGTACCAGGCTTCAGAACTTTGTCCAAGCACTTTCCAGGTAAGTGCTTAGACCACTTGGCTAAGAACATGGAACTAACTATATGAGATACATTGTAACAGACATAAAACATCAACAGAGCCAAAGACAAAAATCACATTATCCCCTCAGGACTTACCCTGAAACCCTGTTCTGCAGTCAGATACAAAAGTTATATTTCTTGATATATAGGTCTTGCTTTATCTTAGTCTTAACCATCCAGCAGAAAAGTATAAAAATGAGGTATAAAAAGTAAATCCATATTAATATACTGAGCTATAAGAGGCTCAAGTCAACAACTGCTGACATTGCCAGTCCTATGGATAATGCACTACTATTATGGATTACTGGACTATATTGGAATATTTTGCTGAATTCAAGCACCTATGATATTTAAATGGCAATAGAATGCCCATATCTGACAAAACTAAACAAAAAAGAGGATAGAAATGAAGAACCATTTTGTATGTGTATATACAAAATAGTTAGGATAGATGTACCACTTCTTTTTCTTAATTCAATGAGAATAAAGATTTGTCCTAATAGTATTTGGACAGGATATCCTGTCTGCATCTTGTACTATGAATAGCCACTAT
>NW_004524956.1:352739-353863 GCF_000260255.1 Octodon degus
TTTCTAAAACCATGTTCACAAAAATAAGGAAATATTTAGATGAATCATTTAATATAGTGTAGCATTTATAATTTTTTGAAAGAAGTAGTCTTACCCTTAAAGATTTGCCAGCGCTGGGGAAAGAGCTCAGTGGTATAGCCACCTGCCTGTAAAGACCACCGATTTGCAAGGTAAGAATCGAGATTATTTTCTTTGCTTTTGTCAGAAATTCTAATTGATTCTCTTTTTCCAGTGTAAATATTATCTTGCAAGTTTAGGTCCCAAGTTCAAAAGTTATATGACACAGTACTCCAAAACACATTATATGATCTTAGGATTGCTGGTCCGAGATGCTGGAATGGCACAATGGTAGATTTTGAATTTCAAAAGGTAAGTTGATTATTTTACTTAGAATGAAAATCTTTATTGCACTTTAAAAATTTTAAATGGAAGAAAAGTCTTGCTTAAAATATTCAAAAGGTTAATTATATGTTTTTGTGCAGAAATCATATTTCTTTGTGACGTAGTCTGAAATATTTTTTAGTTTAATTTAATTTAATTAGCAAAGAAAAATAAATACAAAAACAAATAGCAGAAGCCCAGACAGAAAGAGAGTGACATACATCAGTGCATTACAAATTTTCAAATAAAGAACAAATTAACAATGATTGCAATATTATGCATCCTTGTACTTTTAGGAAGATGCTAAATGAGAAATATTTAATATGACAATAAAAATGAAAAAGAGATACGCTTCATAAATAAATGCGATGGCAAATGCATTATGTCTCTATGTGGCAGATGCTGCTCTTAGTAAGCCAATCAATTAAAATTCAATCTGAATTACAAGATTGCATTTTTCATAATTAAATAATATTTTAATAGGAAACTAAATTAAAAAAACTGGTGACTACAAAGAAGGCTGAAAGGCACTGAGGAGATAGATGGCTCAGTAGAATAAACACTTCCCTTCCCTGGCTAGTGCAGTGCGTGAGTTCAATCCCCAGTTAAAATAAAAAAAGAAAAGAAAAGAAGGCTGAACACTTTTTTGAAGAATAGCAGACAGGAAATACAAATGTAGGGTTTCATTGAGTAAAATGAATAATATAGGGATAATTAAAAATATCTTTTGATTTTCTTTCTTT
>NW_004524956.1:353963-357801 GCF_000260255.1 Octodon degus
AGTAAAAGGTCAGAGTTTAATGGTGACTATGACGGATTTGCTATTACATAAAAGCATGCATTATGTGTTATGTAAGATATATCATCAACCACCTTTCAGAGTCAATTGCTTTAAAGATGGAAATAAATTCTAAAAAAAAAATCTTTTGATTTCAGCAATCATGTTTTTTTTTTCCTTTTGGTGGAACCAGGGATTGAACTCAGGTGCTTGCACTTGCCAAAGAAGCGCTTATTACAATGAGCCATCTCCCAGTCCCCTCAACAATCATTTCATTGTGAGTGAAATTTTCTTCAAAATAGTAGTTTCTCCCAAATAAATCCACTCTGAAGAAAACAAATTTTAATAAAAAGCCCAAAGTACATTCTAATAACAATTTAAAAATCATTTAACATGTTACATATGAATACATCAGCACGTGAGAATCATACGTGTCTTCACATGCGTGATTGTGATGCCTTCAGCATTACTTTGTGCACAGGTTTGCTTTTGATAGTCTAGGTCTCTTCTGAATCCAAATGAACTTCGGGAATTTTAGATCTATTAGGCATACTAATATTATTTTAATAAGGATTTGTTTGACAGTGTATGACAATTTCGGGATTATGACAATTTTCATAATGTTGTTTCTTCCTATCCATGAACAAGGAATATCTTTCCATTTTCTGAAATCCTCCTAGATCTCTTTTTGAAGAGTACTGTCAGTTAGTTTCACTGTATAATTATTCCTTCGTTGGCATAATTCCTAAGTATTTCACTTTATGGATGCTATTGTAGAAGTTGTGATTTCCCTAAATTGTCTTTCATTGTGTTTGCTGTTTGTGTATAGGAAGTCTATTGATTTCATAGGTGGCATAATTTTACTTCTAATTCCTATTGGTTTATTGAAACCAGCGATTAATGCTTAATTTTTTTCATTTAAAAAATTTTATCCAATTTTGCATGCTTATATCAGGTAATCTGAACACCAATTTTTTTAATTTAGTATAAGGTATACAGGGTCTCACTGTACAGACTGGACTTGTAGTGATCCTCCTCTTTCTAGCCTCCCAAGCACTAGGATCATAGGTGTGTGCCATCACGCCCTGTCTCAGTAGCCTCAGTGTGCTCCGGAGTTGGGGCAAGCACTGTATACTAGGGATGGAATCCTAGTCCTTGTGTCTGCCTAAGCAGGTACCTTAATTTTCTGAGCTATCTGGCTGGCCCTAAATAGCTAATTTGAAGATAAAAAAATGTAATATAATAACTGTTTTTGTATTCTTACTATCTTCTTTAGTGAAATTCATACATCTTAAGTATGCCTGTATCAAAAATGACAGCCCTTCAAAGAGCAAATTGAGCTGATGAGCACATGGTTAGAGAGAAGAAAACAGTTTCTGAGATGCATAACCTGAAGAGGTAGTGATCATTTAGAAACTTGACAGTCTGGATTTTGTATTTAGACCATAGTTCAATGATAACTCATATGTTAGAGAATATTTTAAAACAGCAAAAATAAAAATATACTAATGTTTCTTATCACCTGGTTGCTCTCTGGTTGGGTCGTCTGGTACATAGGGGCTTTACTAATCTACTGAAATGAATGAGGGCCTATGACCATTTACCCCAATTGGGCAGGTACCACTTGCATTTTGCAGTGATTTTGTAATCTTGCTAATCTGAGTTCATTCCAATTCCTGCTATTGAGCTAATGTTCCAAGTATGAGTCCTGGGTGCTCAGGATCTGGGTGCAGTTCAGCTTTCAACAGTGAAAGTGTGTCACCTAATCCTGAAGTACTTATCATTAGAAGTATTACTCACACACTCAACTCTACACATGCCGGCATATAATTAGCATACTTTATAATGGTGGGAGGCTGAGGAAGAGGCATTTGTCCTCTACTCATTTGATTATATTTGGGCATAAGTCCCTTCTTCAGAAGGTTACAGGAAGCTGCTTAAGCAGGTTTTCCCACCTGTGACTCAGTCACAGTCTCTGCTGATCTTAGCAACGCTGCGCACTGTGAAACTCAATTCATTAGCTTGAAGAATTCAACTTTAGATGGAGCCAAATAAAATGGACCATAAATATGAATATTTCGCCTGAGAGCTGAGAGAGATGCAGCAAGAAGATCCCACAAGCACCTAACAGATGGCCTGAATCCTTCCCTCCTCCAGCTCTCACTGAGTTGCCACAGTCCTTTACTCTTCAGTGGGAATTCTGAATAAGAAAGTCTCATGGATCGATGTAAAACCATTGTTCAGAGAATGACAGGTTGATGGATATCATCGCCACCATTGTATTAAACGCATTGATACCTGCAATCCCCAAAGTACATAATGACAGCAATTTAGTTCCATTCAGGTAGTTAATGCTGCATAATAACTATGAGTTACCCAACTAATACCTGTTATAACTGAGTTATGAACCAAGATCAAGACATGTGGTAAAGAGAATGCGATGAGAGAAAGTCTACAAACAAAGGCAGACTGGAGAATGTGTTTGCTGCTCCTGCAGCTACAAGCTGAGAGCCACACATTCTGGGTAAACAGCTTTATCACTGACAATTTGACTTATACTTGTTTTTATAGAAATAGCGTGTGCTATTTTCACGCACATATACCTTGCAAGTGTGACCTCCATGTTTTCCTTGGATTTTCAACTTTACTTATATTAAATATCCTTATAGAATGAATCAAACATGAGAGGTAATACCTTAGGGAAGATAAGAAATACAGAAATGTAAGGAACTAGAATTGAGGGATCAATTAATATAGCATAAATAATAACTTTAATATTCTCTGCCATAGTCACTTAGGCATTATCTGGATAATTTATCCAGCCCTGAAATTGCCCAATTAAAGACTTGAGCACACAGATAAAACAGTGCAGCCCATTCCACAGGTGTATCCCATAGAACACGTACCTTCAGCAGGGTGAGAGAGACAGCTTCGGGCTCTCTTTTCATCATCAGTGGCAGAAGTTGGTGAAAGAGCCTAGGATTAACCTCAACAATGAGATGACAAGGTCCCTGATGGGTCTTCCCATGTCACGCAGCAACCCTGCCTTTGGGACTGCAGGGTGATGCAGGGTCCAGGGATGTGATCTTTCCTCTAAATAAAATACAGGTCTGCTTTTCAACATATAAAATAATTAATCTAAAAATAGTTTCAGTGGTGTCTGTGAAATCTCTTCCTTCAAAATTCTACTAGAATTTTTCTGAATACATAAAATATTAAAAGAATATATAAGATGGGTTTCCTGCTATCACATGGAGCTAATAATTAGAAATTCATAGTAATCCATTATTTATACAAGTTTTCATAAAGTTATTATTTGATGAAAGGTATGATACATATGAAATTATATTATATATTACATCAAAGATCTATGAAATAAAACATATTATTAGAAATCACGGTATTTGATGTGAGACTTCTGAAAAAGAAATCTTAATCTCCTGAAATATCTAGCTTGAAATAAATTTTAGGAACAATTCCTATTCTACAGACTTGTAATACTGTTTCTTTTTCCTTCACATGTAAAACTTCAATCACAAAATATTCAGTGGAAAAGAAAAATGTCATTTGCTGAACCAGTGGAAGACTTTAAATATCTGCACTTGAAGAGGCTGACTGCTTAATGAGCATGAACCTCACAGTCTGGCCCTTACGGACCTTCTGGGAAAACTTGGCCTGTGCCCGCAATGCAGCCATTACCACACAAAACAGAGGCCGTTTTATTAGAACTTACATCTATACCTCCCAAAGTAAAGAAAATTGAATGCAAAGTATATATGTATCATGTACTATAAATATGTGCTTTTTTTTAAAGAGCAGAAAATTAAACTCAATTTGACTA
>NW_004524956.1:366291-371869 GCF_000260255.1 Octodon degus
CCTGGGCTGGGACCAGTAATAAGTCCTGCCGGTGCCAGGTAGTGGGAAGCTCTTCCACACACTCACTGTACCTGGGCTAGGACTCAATCATGTGATTTTTAACAGATAGATTCTTTTTTTTGCGGAACCAGGGATTGAACTCAAGCCCTTGCGCTTGCCAGGGAAGCACTTATTCTACTGGGCCATCTCTCCGGCCCCTAACTGATAGATTCTTAAACAGTTTTTTATTCCATTATGCATTCTAAAGAGCATAAAAATTTCACTGTAGATAGTTAAACAACTGATATTCAATTTTAATACATATGTATATGATCTATAAGTAATCACCTAATTCATAAGAAATCTGTTTTACATATTAAAATATTTTCCTTAAAAACATTTACAAATGGGTATGAATGTAGAGCAAACTCAATTCTCTGCAAGTCCACAAAGACAAGAGCAGTGGTTTAACCACTAATTGTTAATTTTGCCCATGCTCACAGAGAAAACAGAGAAAAGCACAGCCCAATTTTAGTGTTGCAACAAAGCTTACTTTACCCAGGAAAAGAAGTTGGCTTAATTTCACCTAATGTCCCTACATAATTCCTTAAGATTGATATAAAACAACTGTTTTTTTCTAAACAACTCTTTTATGTAGGTGTGAAAATAAAGACAAAGATCAAAATAAGGAGAGGGAGGTGCTATGAACTAGAATTGAGGAGATAAGAACTTAGTCCCAGACTGCCCTACTGCACTGGGCTCTAGGTTCCTCTGAAACAACTGCAGGCATTTAATCTCCATTTGCTCCACTGTAATGTGACTTCTCAATTTGTAAAAATTTTCCCAATCTGTGTAAGATGCTTTATAAAAATGTTGCCTTGAAGAGTCCCTGAAGGTTCAACCATTCTGGAATGTGAATGAAGAAAATCAAGTGAGGATACTTCTAGAATGTCAAATGACAGAGCTAAGCTTGGAGAAACTTGACACTTGCACAGTGGATGTTATTCTTAAGGAAAGAAAATAAGAAATGCACTCCAAATAGCTCAGTGGATTAAAACACCGGCAAAAAGACACAGGGGCTGGGATTCCATCCCTGGGCCTGCCATGCCGGCCCCGCCCCCAGGGACGCACTTAGTGGGCAGTAGAGACTGGGTGTGATGGCTCATGCCTGTAAACTCAGCTCTTGAGAGGCTGTAAACTGGCAGATCACTACGAATCCAATCTAGTAGTGAGACCCTGAACACCCTGTAGACCCTTCCCCCCCAAAAAAAAATAAATAAAATAAAATAATCTCTAGTCATCTAGAGCATTGGTCTGTCTTCTCTTTTCCTTCTTCCTTGTCTTCAAAAAATGTCTTCTTTAATTTAAAAAGGGACAAAATTAAAGAAAACATAATGCAATCTTGGTTGGAAGGCGCCCTGGAATTGATAATTTCTCTGTTTCCTGTGAGCCCCTGACTTCACACCTAATGTATTTCGCCAGTCCTTATCAGGTTTTCATTGTTTCACACTTGAATTTGTATGAGAACAATAGGGAAAAATGTGTGCTATGAAAATCCTGCCTATAATATAAAACCAATGATGCGTGTAGACCCATATGCCAAGGGGGTCAAGCAGAGCAGGCAGCAGGAAGTTGCTGTGTTCCATCTGGGGCCCACAGGCCGTCATTGCCACTACCCCTTTTCTTATGAGTACATACTTGTGACCCTAATGGGGGATGCCGGCACATGGGCACAAGACAGAGAAGTGAGGCATATACACCCCAAATAGCCACAAACTGGAAAGAAATATTCCAGGATAAATTGTAGTGAAAACTCCAGAAGTCCAGCTCAATAATGTAATTTTAAAATTGACTGGAACAAGGCAAAAAGTCACTGACTCATGTGAACCTTTCAAGTAGTGAGTGGATTCTCAGAGAATACATTGAATTCCAGCAGTTTAAAGGAAAGTATTTCAGACTTTGAGAGAAAACACCTTCCAACTGAGACTAATACATCCTGCAAAACTCTTCCTAAATAAACTGAAAGGCAATGTTTATAACAAAAATCACCTTAACAATGTCATGACTGCAAAAAAACACCCCTAAAAATTCACCTCCTGCTGGAGTTTGCTGAGTCTAGCCCCCGCTCCTCACCCTAAAATCTACCAGAGAGACTTGGCTTCCCTGGCCTCACCCTTACTCTCTACCTTCCCACCTGAGATTGCTGAGTCCAGCTGCCTATCTTTTCCCTGAAGACTGTCAGAGATACTTGATAGGCAAGGCCCCAAATGCCAAGTCTTCCCTATTGAGTTTGAGGTGTCTGGTTGTCCCTCCTCACCCTGAAGACTGCCTGGAGGACGTGACTGCCATCGCGAACTGCAGGAGCCGGGAGAAGCACTATGCCATGCCAGTCTACCATCAAGAGAGCCTTGCACAGCTTGGGCCTATACTCATCAACATTGCATCATTCTAGAACTGCAGCTTGCCCCCCTCTTTTTAATGACGTAGAAACCACATTGAACCCCAAACAACGGGAGCTTTAGTGAACCTCCCTTGACCTTCACCTCTCCTGAGTGCATTCCTGACCTGCACCCTACCCAACTGCCATCACTGAAAAAAAAAAAAAGGATAAATGGAAGGAGCAAAAGGCAATCTTAGACCTATAGTCCACAAGAAACAAGCCCAGGAGACAAGTTAATAGAAGTACTAGAAAATCACACACCTGGAATTTCTGAAATGACAGCACATGAAGTAAAGAAAAACCTCCATCAGGCTATGGAGGAAAACAGCAGAAATAATCTGTGAAATAAAAAAAAAAGTGACAACAATCATGAAATAATTTTTCAGTGCATCTAGGGAAGACACAGATACAAAATAGAAGGGCGCAGGAAAATGATGGAAACACTGAGTGAACAATACGAGAAAGAATTAGAAAGAATTAAGCAGATTCAAACAGATATTCAGGACATTAAGAGTACCACTGAAACCTGGCAAAACCACTTAAATGAAACAAAAGATAGAGTTTCTGACCTTGAAGATGGCATTTCAGTTAGTGAACATGAAAGGAAAAACGTCTCAAAATAATTAGGAATCAGAAATTAATAATGCAACAGATGCAAGATGCTGCAAAGAAAAAAATAAGACAAATATGTATCAAAGAAATAGCTGGACATAGCATAAAAGACAAAAAATAATTTTCACAGAAATATTAGAAATTTCCCAAGCATGGGAAAAGAATCTGATATAAATAGCTTAAGCATATAGAGCTCCAGCTAGCCACAACCAAAATAGATCATTACCCAGACACATAATGACCATGATCCCCGGAACAGTGCAAAAGAACAGAATATCAAAACTGTTAAAGTGAAGAGACAGAACACTTATAATGGAAAGCTCACCTGAGTCACGGCAGATTTCTCAACACAGACCATCAAGTCAAGAAGAGTTTGGAGGGGACTATTCACGGACTGATTTAAAACAACTTTCAAACCAGACTGATGTATCCTGTGCAACTATCTATCAATTTCAATTTAGAGATCAGATACTTTGGTGACAAAGAGCAACAGAAGAAATTCGTGAAAACCAAGCCAGCCTTCCAAAGCACAGTGACATATTTTAGAAAGAGACAAAGATGACTGAAAATTCAACAGCAAGTGATCAGAACTCCCAAGTAGAGCAAGCGATTAAGCACAGCGTCAAATTAGGAATCTTACAGTAGGAGGACAACATGGCAAAGTCATGCCAATCCATATCAGATATAACTATTAATTTGAATGACTTTAATTCATCAATCAAAAGAAGCAGGCTAGTAGCGTGTATCAAAAAACAAAATCCAACAACATGGTGCACACAAGGAAAACACTTAGCTAAAAACATTAGTAGACTGAATGTCTGCATTTTGTACTGTGAAGAACTACAAAGACAACAATATGCAATGTATTACTTATTATAACTGTCCTACTAACCTGTTTTGTAACTGTCTCATTGCTATTTCTTTCTCACTGAAATTAATAAAAAATAAAAAATATTAAAGTGCTATCTGTCAAAAAAAGTTGGAAAATAATACTCCATGCGATAGTAACCCAGAAACAAGTAGGGTGAGCTTTTCTTGTTTCTGAAAATGTCATCTTAAAGCCAAGAGTGTTTGAAAGAGACAAAGTTCACTACATACTTGTTGGGGCAAAGCTGCAACAGGAAGACAACAAGTATAAATGTATCTGCACCTAATGTACGAGCACCCAACTATATAGGACAAATTCTAACAGACATGAAAAATCTAATGAGCAACAATATAATTGTATTGGGGGACTTTAACACCTTATTGACACAAAGAGATCAAACATGTAAAAGATGAATAAACCAAAGCAGAATTAAACCAAACTTGTGAAGAAATTGACTTAGTAAAACTTTACAAAGCATTCCACCCAATAGCATCACAATAAATATTTTTGTCAGCTGTAAATAGAATGTTCTCCAAAAGATCATGTGCTAGCATATACAACATACTTAAAGAAATGCATATCCAACTTAATGGAACCCGTGGAATGCAATGAAAGCTGTCTGAACAGAGGAACTTATAGCAATAAATTCCCAAACCAGGAAAGTAGAACCAGCCCAAATAAACAATCTTATGCTGCTCACAAACTCCTAGAAAAAGAGCAAGTCAAGTCCAAAGCCCAAAGAAGGCAGGGAATTATAAAATCAGAGCAGAAATAAATTGAAAAGTTGTAGCAGTTACTGTGAAAGAGAAAGAAATTTTTCAATGTGAAAGAAAAACAGGGATGAGAAATAGGACAAATGAAAAAAAAAAGAAAAAGTTATATTTAAGTATACATGCACAATTATTTGGATGATTGTATTGTCAGTTTCTGCTGGTCTTTTGAAAGGTGCAGTTAATGCTTAAAACTTTTTTTGACTCTGATGTTATTCTCTTTTGAATTTCTTATAACTTTGTTACAGTTTTGTTTTGTTATGTTTCTTTAAACAAATCTCAGGCCTTTATGTCTGGTAAGTTGAACAATGAATTTGAAGATAGCATCGTGTAATACAGAAAACATTGTTGAATTCCTATTACTTTGTTTAGTGAAATCATGTATCATTTTTAATTATGACTTTTTGTATCCCTATTTTATATTCTTTGAAAGAATAATCTCAAGCATGTCCTGCTAAGAGACAATGAGCCCACAGAGCTAAAGCATCTAATTAGATGAGCACATGTAGTAGTGTGAGCAGCTGAGCAGAAGGTGAAGAGGAGCCAGCAAGGCATTACCAATACAATGACAGGAACAAGTCATTATCTTTCAGTAATAACCTTCGAACTCAATGATTTTAACTCCCCAGCCAAATTCTAATGCCATGCTGATACAAGAACACATTTAGACCAGAATGAAATACAGAGGCTAAGTCAGTGGTGTCTCTACCCAGACTTCCTTTCTTGGTTTTTGACTGTGTCTGGTGACAGCACCTAACATTGCAGCAGATGCTTGAGAAGTAAATCTACAACAAGGGCAAACCCCTCATGTGTTGCCCTGCATCAAAGTGGCCTTTAAGGAAGGTTATTGTGAGCCCTATATACAGCATGCATGGATTCGCAGACAGTGAGCAATAATCTCTGCTCCAA
>NW_004524956.1:371969-372616 GCF_000260255.1 Octodon degus
TCCATTGTGTAAAAATACCACATCTTTCTCAACCATTCCTCAGGTGATGGGCATCTTGGTTGTTTCCAAGATTTGGCTATCACAAATTGGGCTGCCATAAACATAGGCACACATATATCACTATGATACGATGTTTTCAGATCCTCCAGGAAACTTCCCAGTAGAGGAATAGCTGGTTTAAATGGGATTTCCCAACCAACGTTTCCAAGGAGTGTCCATACTGATTTCCATAAAGGTTGCACCCTTCTACAGTCCCACTAGCAGTAGAGAAGGGTTCTTTTTTGCCCACAGTCTCTCCAACATTTGTTGTTGGGTGATTTCATTACGATAGCCTTTTTTTCTGGGGTGAGATGATATCTCAATGTTGTTTTAATTTGCATTTCACGAACGGCTAGTGATGTGGAGCATTTTTTCATATATTTATTTGCTTCTTTAACTTCTTCCTCTGAGAAGCATGTGTTCATCTGGGATGCCTATTTCTGGATTGGGTCTTTAAATTTTGGGGCCCTAGTGTTTTTTACTTCTTTATAGATTCTAGGGAGCAGACCTTTGTCTGAGTTCTTATTTGTCATGATATTTTCCAAATTTGTGGGTTACCTTTTCACTTTGTTGGTAATTTCTTTTGACGTGAAAAAACTTCTCAGTAA
>NW_004524956.1:373008-374216 GCF_000260255.1 Octodon degus
TGATGAATTTTTTATTGTTTCTAATGCTTTTGTATTATCTTGTGTTCTTCAAAAATAAAAGAAAATAAAATGAATCTCAGAATTTCTTGCCTCATATTTTAGGTATCAGTTGATATCATAATATTGACAATGGCTATTGCTCAAAATACTCAGGTTTATGCATGGGCTGTGTGTTTGTAATTCATTTTATATTAATTTGTGAAATACAAACATTTCACTCTTTATTGAAATTTTAAGTGGGGACAGCAATAAAAGCACCACTTGTGTATTTTACTTTACAAAAACCACACAAAATAGTGTCACACAGTCTGGACAGAGAAACTGACAGTGAGAATTTCCCAGACATTGTCGCACAGGCCACACTGATGTGAGGAGGGGTCCTGGGTGCCTGTGTTGAACGTGCTTCATTCACAATGTGTGTGAAGAAAGGAAGAAAGGAAGGAGTCCCTCAGCACACCATGTACTGACCGTGTTTAGGTCACGTGGCCCAAGTACATGGAATAGTCACTAAGGTGAAAGATACAAATGACGTTGCTAATCAACGGCACACTCACAAATTGTTTAATGTTTTTCAATCCCACATAACCACCCGTTTTTCCATTAAAGTCACAGACATAAAGACATCTTTAAAACATTGGTTGAGTATATAATCCCTGTTTATCAACCTTGAATATAAAATTACCTAGACATTAAATTATTGGGAAGAATTTATTTCCCATGGATTTATTTTGAAGAAAATAAGAACAACTATTTAAAACATCTGTTATATGTGTACAATGTGTTGGCAAAATTTATGGGCTCCTGTTTGTAAGTGGAATCTGGTGAACAAGTGCTTTGAAGGCTACACAGAGCATCTATGCTATATGGTCAACCTTCCTGCTATATTCAGAAATAACTGTCTAATGTGCTTTAGTTGTTAGGACTTAAAAGGGAAGAGATTTAATATAAGACAAATCATTTATAGGATAATTTACTAATATCCACCCAAAAAGCCAAATGTGGAAGAAATCTGATTACACAGTAGAGACCCAAAAAATGCATCTGAGAGGCAGGATTCCATGGCAATGTCATTCAGGAGTCCACCTGAAGAGCTAGAACCCATGGTAATATCCTCCACAAGTTGAGCTCGAGACCCAGAGCCCAAGACAGTATCTCTTGCAAGTCTGTGTCAAGGATCTGCACTGAGATGAGAAGGCCCAAGGTCTAGT
>NW_004524956.1:374316-378952 GCF_000260255.1 Octodon degus
AAAAAAAAAAAAAATAAGTCAAATAAACTACATATCCAAGCAGAGCATGCTCTTAAGTAATCTTTTTAAAGCACATCTACCCCCCCTGCCCACAGGGCCAGGCCAGCACCCAGCGTCTGCTCACACCTGCCCTAGGCCACTGCCTGCTTCCTCTCCACCACACGCTCCCTAGGTGCACGCATCAGAGTTTGAGCAAATGGACGGATTAGCAGCAGGCATTAGGTCTGTATTTATAGATTTTCTAAGAAGATTCAGAAATAAGAAATGAACCTAGAAAAGTTTCTGTTCTGCATGATAAAATTTGGTAGAGAAGGTAAAATAAAGATAATGGGACATATAAATGAGTGCTCATGTAGCCTTCATTCAGATATAGTAAATATTTATAAAAACCTTGCTACTTAATACCCAGGGCAACATGAAGCTTAATATGAATCTATTTGAACTTCAAAAGAAAAGTACTATTATCAACTGAAAATAAATTAAATAAACAAGTTCAATTTTCCAGAAATATAGTCAATCTTCTCTTATGCATAGCACAGACCCTGATGAACACAAGATCCTCTTCAAAATGTGTCACCATCATAGGTTTTGACAGGACATACTGCTGTATTTTGTCAAGTTTCTCACATCCCTAGGGCACTGCATGGCCACTCACCATGCAAGTGTCAGCAGAACGGTAGCTGCTAGTATCATAATTGTGATGCTGTTAGCATCATAAATACCCATCACAGTTGGGTATTCAGGGCAGAGGAAACACGTAGCAGCAGGAGAAACAAAAATCAAACAGTAAAACAGAACAGTTCCCCAAAACACAAGAGGAAGCCTGTGATGTGTATTTTTTCTGCAGCCCAAATTTCGTTATGGTAGTTTGTTGAGATAATTGGCTTCCCATCATAGGCCATTGCATACAGTGAGAAAATTGCCAGTTACTTCTTGTCACTATTACGCATACAAAACATCTTTATTCTTAATGAACATGTTGTGATTTGGGGGCACATCGGGAGTGCACTGAATTTACAACTCAGCACTTGAAGCTAGTCAGCATATAGCATCGAGTCCGGAAGCCACGAGTACCACTTATCAAAGGAGGCCTTGCTCACGTTGTATTTCTAGGAATTTCCAGGGATTATCAAAGATGTTTACCTCATCTACTATTGAATGAAAGGTCCTCTTATGTGAATTTTTCTTTCTATGCATTTTCATGGCTTTATGGAAGTATGATATATCAAAAATATATAATTATATTTTACAGAATAAGATTTGTAAAACAGGGTTTTTTTGTGTGTAGAATCTGGGATTGAACTCAGGCGCTTGCGCTTGCTAGGGTAGCACTTATTCCACTGAGCCACCTCCCCAGCCCCTTTGATAAGCAGTTTGAAACAACCCTTGTGTCAAGGCAACTACCACATTGGTTACCTCATAGCAACACGGGGTGTGTGTGGTTGCTCCAGAGATGCTCAGATTAGAGCAGACAGGGCAGCTCTGTCCAAAGGGCTCCACTGCACTGACCTGCAGACTTGTCACCCAGCCCACATGGGACGTGCACCCTTTGACCTCCATCACCCCACCAACCTTTTCCATGACGACACCAGTTCACTGGAGCTTGGGGTTTACTGAGATTAGATTTTCTGAAACTTGTGTGTCACAACTCATGTTATCTCACCACATTTGCATGATCCTTACAGGGACAGAATGCAATAGCTGTTTTACATTTTATATCATCTTCGCAGCCAAATCCCATTTATTTTCCTTCAGATTTCTCCCCAGAGATAAATAAGAATTGTTCACAAGAGTCATTAAAACTGCTTGGTTCTCCAACCTAGAACTGGAAAACTGTAGAACCATGCTTTTCATTTCCTTCCCACAACTGATAGGCTATTGAGAAGCACCAACCACATATTCCAAAATCAACTTGCCTCACCATGTGTGTAAAAGTAAATATGTTCCCAAAGAGCATGCTTTGTGCACATGACCTTCACCAAAGCACTAGTAGTGGAAGTGACATTTTGCCATACTATATGATGTGATAACAGTGATCCCTTTTCTTTTGATATTTAAGGAATCATTGTGTTTTCATGGAGTTAGGTTAGGTGATCTTTGGGACAATTCCTTCAATTCTATTTCTTTATAAAATCTGCTATAATCAAATGTGAGTGGTATGCATTGTTCTGGTAGGCAGTTCCTTCATTTCTGTTTTTTTTTTTTTTAATATAGGGCTGTAATGAGCACAGCCTGCACGACACCAATAGCATATCTTCTCACAGACTCGCCAGGACGTGCGACTGTCAAAGCACACAGTAGCTCTATGTTTAATTTTTGGAGAACCTTCTTATGGTTTTCAATATCTATGTACATTTCTACCAACACAGAGGAAGCTTAGGCGTCTCCCTCCAATCTTCCCAGCACTTGTTATCTTATTATTCTCAATAATAGTCTTTCTCACTGGAAGAGGAGATTTCATTGTGATTTGATTTAAACTGTCCTTCAAATTGGTTTTGAAACTGCCTTATTACCATTGTTTCTCAATAAAATTAATAATAAAAAAGAACAGAAAAAATAAACATAAAAACAAATATCCTTGATGATCAATAATGTGCAGCATTTTTGTATGCCTGTTAAGCATTTTTACATCTTTTTTAACTAAATTTTTCATTTCATTTATAAACCTCAATTAAAATATTTGTTAGCAAAAACAAGAAACATGTATTTCTATATACAGTATAGAATAGCAGTTTAAACATTTTTGTATAATTAACAAATTAATTTATTTTTCTTAGTTTTAAAATTTCTTTTATATTTTAGTTTCTACAAGCACAACTTTCTTTTTTGTTAACATGAGAAGTATTGGTGGCAAGATTTATCTTATGTGTGAAATCATTTCTTCTCAAAATAACCTACATTATTATTTGCATGCAGAGAGAAATGCATTAGAATGTTTGTAAAATGATAGGACTATTTCAAAAATTTCTGTAAGATGGAATGCAATTTTCACTGCATTGATTATGTTCATTTGCCATAATTTTTCCTTTTTCCTTTACACAACTTACGGACGTCTCTATGCATCTGCTGACTCCTCCTCTAACTTCTGGAGAAGATGTTTGCTGCAGAGAAACACATCTGTCATGATCGTAGTGCGACTTGCAGCGGTCCTAAGAGACATAGGCAGCTTCACTCGTGTCAGCAATACCAAGAAGGCAGCTCGCCCTACAGCTTTTCTGTCCTTCTTCTTAAGGACATGTCTGTTTTGCTCTATTTCTCATTTTTTGTTTTCTTGCTACTAGTGAGGTATTAGAGGCCTTCATATATTGTGGATGTCAATCCTTTTTACCTGCTTAACTTCTTTTCCTGATTCTACAAGTTTTTTCTTACTCTGTTAATTTTGCTGAATAAATATTCTCAGTTATGCGATCCTATTTGTCCATATTTGTTTTTGATTCCTGTGATTTTGTAGTGCTGCTTAAAAATACTCTTGCTTGTTCCAATATCCAGAAGAAATTTTCACAAGATTTCTTGTATAATGATAGATTTCGGTATTAATATTTAAATCTTTAATCATTTTAAACTGATTTTTTATGATTTTACGGGGTCCCACTGGGCAGCTCAGACTCGTAGTCATTCACCAGCTTTCAGCCTCCCCTGTGCTGGTATTACAGGCGTGCACCACCAGGCCGGGACTTGGTTGCCGGGGTTGGGCTAACACAACGTGCGGTACAGGGGATCGAACTCCAGTCCCTGTGCTTGCCAAACCAGGCACTTAATGTGCTGAGCTATCTCACTAGCCATTTTTGAACTTATTAGTGTGACTGGTATGAAACAGAGATACAGTGGATGTCTGCATATGTCATATTAAACCCATGAGAACTGTGTAGCTAGTCTGCTGATAATTCTGTTTTTGCTTTGTTGTTGTTGTAGTTGTTTTCAATTATTTGACAGCACCTATTCTGTGAGTTATTTTGTGAGAGGAGAGATGGTTTTGGGATCTATTTTTATGCTGGAATTAAAGAATTGTGATAACAGCAATAAGTTCCAAAATAGATAAGTGATAAATTTCAATTTTTATCCAGGGATATGAAACTTTTTCTAAGCACAAAAATATTAAGCACAACCTTCTTTGGTTGTGTTTGTGCAAAATTGCAGGCCCTGGAACTGTGTTATGCATGAAACCTCATGACGGTAGAATGTAGGAGACCAGGGGCTTCATATAAATCACAGACAGCTCTGGGGACAAATAGAAGCAGTCAATAAATACTAACAGATGTTCGATGTCTTATGCAAGTACACAGGAGAAAATTATCCCTGGATAAAAATTGAAATTTGTCATGTATCTACTTTGGAACTTACTGCTGCTTCTCTTTTAGGTTTTTAAAGCAAGCTTATATGAACATATTGATGTTTATTGCGAATGTGCAATACAGAGTAAGGGTTTAGACAACCAGCAGAGCCTTGCTGGGCTGGGCCCTGCTCACCCCACCACCATGGAAAGCAGGCTGAGACACACCCTCTCAAACATCAAGGGAGTAGTGTTGCACCCTGGTGAATTTTAGGATAAAGATAAAAGATAACATGAGAAGTAAATTCTTAAAGGAACTACAATGAAAATACCAATAGAACTCTATGTCAGAAATCACCTTTACTT
>NW_004524956.1:380047-383345 GCF_000260255.1 Octodon degus
TGTACATGGATATATCATTCCGTCCACTAACACAGAATGCGGAACACGAGTTTGTAGTAGTTCCCACACTTTAGAGGAAGGTGTATAGCTATGTACTATGACAGAAAGTATATAACACTGTGTCTTCATTTTTTTCACCATGCTTATAAGTTTTATTTGAACTATGGTGATTTCATTTGACTTGATTTGCATTCACTTTTTAATATTTTGTCCCACATTTTTAATCATACACTTTGAATGTTAAGAATATTATCATATGCCTCAAAACTAAAAAGATTCAAAACAATCAACCATACTATTTCTAATATGTCACACTTTTTCCCAGACTTTCCACTTTTTTTCTTCAGAAAAGTGTTCAAGATTTACAGGGTTACATGTCCTCGGTTTCAAAATACAAAAGAAAATCACATTGGTTTTCTTATTGCATCAAATGCTAGTTGTACTTTCTGGCATTACATTCCCTAAGTTAATAAATGCTGTAAGTCAGAAGACGTTAATCAGTTTGTGCAGTTAGTTAAAGAATTCCTTACTATGTGCATATGTTATAGTTTCTTCAAATGGAATCTTCAAAATTTTTCACTTAAGAAAAAGGAAAATAAGAAAATGGTGATGATATAGTGCTACATTACAGGATAGTGTATAAACCTCCACATTAATGTTGATAATGGTGGTACCAGGCTGCACACCCAGGAACAGCGGAGAAGGGCTCCTTTTAAATTTGCATCTCCTTGTTGGACAATGACATTGAGCATTTTTTTTATATACTTATTTACCATTTTAATTTCTGCATTTGTGAAGTGTCAATAGAAGACAGGTGAGCCAGAATCTTGGGGATCTTTGTCCACTATAGGCTAGAATCCCTGCCTTTGCTTCCCGAAGTAATTCAATGTTTTTGTCTTTCGTCCTGGCTCACCTCCAGGTTGAGGGATAATCTTGTAGGCTGGTCCATAGAGTTGTGCAGTATAACAGATGCCGCACTTATTAACTTCAGCTCTCTTAAATTATCTTCCTGGAAGTCCTAATATCGGTGTCATAAGTGCATCTGCTGTAGATGATTACACTGTCCCTGGAGACTGTGTTTGCTTTTTGTCAGCCTATACATCTTCACTCATCACTAGCTATGTTACCCTAGGTAATACAGTGTAAGTATGACCTCAGTGTGAAAATTGATGCTGATCTGTGTAGGATTTTATCGATGTTTACTAGATCCCTCTACTGTCCTTTTTTTTGTATTTCCTCCTCTTGTCCTTGCATCTCCTCATTACTGAGAGCATGAGTCTGTACCTCCCTCCACTGTCTTTTCCTGGGACTCTGGGGAGGGGAGAGAAGGGAACCACTTTTAAGGTTTCATCGATGCTTCCCACTCTGCCTCTAACCCTGCTGCTTGTGGAGAGGCTGTCGCTCAGGGTCTGCACGGGCTCTTTGCTCTTTGGTGTGCAGCACTGCCAGCTAGGGCAGGAGTGGGAGCAGCCTCCCCTAGCCAGTTTACCTATGCAGTGGTCCTTTGCTGGAAGAGTACTCCCATGATTAGCAGAAAACTATGGCAAGAACTCATCACCACAGCCTCTCAAGGACTCTGGCTAGAGCAAGAGGCTTTGTTTTTCCTTGGTCCTTATGTTTGAACATTTGGGTTGGTGGAAGAGCGGAGTTCCACCCCGTGACTGTGTGGGGAGCTTTGCCTTCTGGAGCCATCCCAGTGTCTCCTAGCCCACCCTAAGTGCATGCAAAGTGCCTCAGAGTTGAGACCCTGGCAGTTACATCTTGCAGTTTGCTTCTGCTCTGCATGACCAGATTTTAGCTATGAATTCTGAGATTTAACAATGTTCTCCACGTTAAAAAGCTAAGAATGAAAAGAACTTTAGTCTACTCTCTCTGAAACAGACAGTGCACTTGGAAAATACAATTAACATTTATGACAAAGTCTTTATCTTGTCATGAAAGCAGCTTGTTTAACTGAGAAGATATTTATGAAAACAAGCAAAAATCAAATAGAACAACTAACAAAAATAAAATAAAGTATATCAAAAATCGAATTCCATCACATAACATTCCTTCCTATACAAACTCTCCAAACACTGAAGGTTTCTCCTCTTCTGGCATAAGATATATCCTCATGGTACACTCCACTCTATTATCTTTCCTTATTTTTCATTATTTTTAAATTTTTATCTACTTATATTTTTATATTTATTTATTTTTATTTTAAAGAAGGGTCTACAGGATATTCAGTGTCTCACTACTAGATCAGACTCATAGTGATCTGCCTGTTTATAGCCTCCCAAGAGCTGGGATTACAGGCGTGCACCACCAGGCCTGGTCTTCATTGCTAGCTCAGCGAGCCCAGGGGAAGGGCTGGCACGGCAGGCCTGCAGATCAAACTCCTGTTCCTGTGCCTGCTTGCAGACACTTTAATCTGCTGAGCTACTTGTCCAGCCCTTTGAGCTCTTTGGCCGTCCCTCACTCTACTTTCATTCTGCACATCTTTACTCATCCCTGTAAAAAGTGGCTCTGGCTGCTGACCACTAGATGATTATGGGCAGCACAGTGAAGGCATTCTTCATATTGTGAACTTCCTCCTGTCTCTAATGTAAAAACACTGAAGACCAGAAAGCTTTGTCCTTTAGATTTAAGGAGAAAAAGGCATTTTTGTATTATTTTTTTCTTTTAACTTTCATTAAAAAAAGGAAAAAAATTAACATAGGATGAGAAGTAAGTTTTTAAGAAACCATATAGATTTTATAAACCAATCAATTCATTAATTTGTTTCTTTTAGGTTCTGCATACCATGTGTGCTGCTGAAGCACTATCTTTGATCTCCACCCACTCGACCCATAAAAAAGTCTTACAGGCTCCCCAGATCTGAAAAAAAAGTCTATAAAATCTCTGGTCTATTAGTTTAAAATGTTTCAAGATAAGAGGTTTAGTGTATGCTTATCGAAAATAAGTGAAAATTGGAAGCAGCTTGATATCCTTTACATTGTGATCTGGGTAAAACTCATGCATATGTTGGAATTCTGATCGCTGACACCTCAGGTGATTGCACTGTGTTTGGAGCCACCGCAGGTAAAGAGGTGAGCAGGGAAATATGGGGAGGGGTCATCCAGGCTCACTGGTGCCAAATAAGACCACGTGGCTAGGAAATGCACACAAAGTCTAGGGGTTTAAACAAACATGCAAACGTGCAGATGATGATGAGATGAGGCTAAAGGATGGACCAGCACAGTAAACCACCAAATTCAGAGGATCCCAGCTTCCCCATGCACACCCTGATCTCAGTCTGCTTGTTCCAGAATTGTGA